>NC_140949.1:1840000-2095000 GCF_014529385.1 Adiantum capillus-veneris
GTATTATGGTTTCTCCCATCAAGAGAGACATTGTACAATACAATTCTTTGTGTTCCTTCAAGACTAGCTAGTGCAATGAAGATGGAAGCTTCATACACTAAGCAAAACACTTAATCAAACACAACTTGAATTATCCCCGTTCTCAGACCCAAGACCTCACACACCTTCGAAGATGGTGAGAGCTAGCAGGGTATGAGAGTAGATTGAGAGGAAAAAGGAGTATCTTACGAGAAAGATATACATCTCCTCACATAATCACTCATATTAGCATAGATTAGCTTAGTAATTAGCTTGGTAGAGAAGATGAGCATGCATTGAAGCTTGGCTCTTGGTTGGATTTGCATCCACATGCCAAGAGAGTGCTGATGTAGGCTTCTATCTCACAAGCTTGGAGTAGGTGATGAGCTCTCCATTAAAGCTTGGGAGGAGATAGAGTATTCTTCCTTCACACATGGTCAAGTGTGAGTGTGTGTGTGTCAATGCCCAGCAAAAATCAGCCCCCTCTATCTCTTGGGCGAGCCCTAGCTGCTAATTTGGTCTGGCTTTTGCCTCATTGGACCTCCCCAAGTCAAGCCAATAGGTATTAAGCAGCATAAGTGATAGCCTTCTGACATGTGTCCCCCTTTCCCCTTTTGTGAGAGCTTTAGGTAATTAAATAATTAAACTAAACTCTCATTGGACCCCTTTGTCTCCTGGCCAATAGAAATCAGGCAAGCCATGGGGCTTCTGAATGCTCATTGGACCCTTTGGGAGACTGCCCAATAGTCTTCTAGGAGACTTAATTCTCATTGGTTTCTTTTATTAAATGTTTTTAAATTAATTAAACTACATTTACTCTAGCTTAATTCTCATTGGTCCACTTCAAGGGTCTTCCAATAGGAATTGGGCACACCTTGTGGGCATCTGGCCTAGGGAGCTGACATGTGTCCCTCATTCCCTTTGTGTAAAGGGAGCCTGTGTGTGTGTGTGTGGCTTTCTCTTTCATCCCCTACCTTTGGGGCTCGCCCCCTCCCATGTAGGGATGTACAAAGACTTTTAGGGTACACACAAAGCATCCAATTTTCCCTAGGGTTGACCTTTGGACAAAACCTTAGAATTTTGGAACCTTAGCATTTTGGAAGTCTTGATGGACTGAACCTTAGGGTCTTTTTAGCCCATTGTTTCACATGGCTCTTTTGCAGATGGCCCCCGCTTTGGATCCCTATTTTCCCTTCTTTGGATCCCTACTGTGGCCGGTCTGCTAGCTTAACCAATATTCTAGCTTTTTCTCCCTTGGTACTTCCCCACATTAAATGATCAGTTTAATATGAGAAAATCATTTAGGAGAATTAGATATTGATTATTATGACAACTCTAGAGTCCCTCTATGCCAAACTTCCACCCTTCACTGCAATCTGCACCTATGTATGGCTTCATCTTCTTCTTTTTCCTTGAATACCCAGTAAAAGCTCAAAAAAATTCAGGTCTTTACATGGTTCCTATTTACATAGTAGTATTTTTAAAGCAATAACACTTGTATTACAAAAGTAGCAACGATGTGTATACTATGCAATTGTCACCCATGCATAATGAAACTTGGCATACACCCCTTTTGTACAATTTGCACAAGTGTGTTATGCATACATATAAGACCTCCAAAAGTGAGAAAAAAAACACCCACCAGGAATTCTTTTTTTTTTTTTTTTGGGGGGGGGGGGGAGGGACCACATCATTTTGCAAAAACACGTCATGCATTGCACCCCCAACAAGCATGAAACGCTTTCCAGTGTTCCACATACATGCTTTTGTCACATGATTCTTGCTACATAAGGCTTGAGTATGATCCCACCAAGCCTTTTCTTATGCATCTTCTCATCCAAATCCTTAAGCAAGTAGCTTCCATTATCAAGCACAACATGGGCAACAAAAGGACCCTTCCATTTTTCCTTAAACTTTGTTTGAAAGGTGTTGTCCAATGCACTAATATACCTCAATCACAACATGCCTTTGCACAACTATGTTGCCTCTATCTTTTCATCGGATACATGAGCCCCTCTTTTCCCCATGTCTTCATAGTATTTGATCGAACTTTTCCCATTCAACAAAAGGTCTTGCATTGATGGGAGTCTCTCTTTCACATGCTCCTCCTCAACCAAATTGTGCTTCAAAATGAACTCCAAATACGGAAGTATCACATTGACTGGCATAACACATTCTTCATCATAAACAAGATTAAAATGGATTGAAATATCATGGGTGATTTTTCCGTCACTCTACGTACCCACAATGATCTTTCCAAATACATATATCCCAACCTTTTGGATGTTCTTCCACAATCTTAAACAATATACTCTACAAAACCCCATTGAATGCTTTTACCAATCCATAATCAAAGATAAAAGTTGCATGCATCTTTACTAGTAGCACCTCTTCTAGCTTTCATGTAACTTTACTAGTAGCACCTCTTCTAGCTTTTGCTTATGACAATCTTGTCCTATAGTCCAATGCAATGAGTATGTAGTGCTTCCCAAATTTTCTTCCTAGTAGAGGACATATTACATCCAAGCCCCAATTCTCGAAAGGCCCATAACTCACAATATGCTTCAAAGGCTAAAGCATTAACTTCTTCCTTTGATACATTTGGCACTCATGGCAGCTCCTACACCAATGAAAAACATCTCTTTGTATGCTTGATAGCATAATTTGTGCATTCAAAACTTTCAAAATGGCCTCCAAATGCCTCTTCAATACAAGCCTTCAAGTAATAATAAATCTCATCATAACACTTTTCTCATCACACCATCAGCCTTTTGTGATACTTGTGTCGTCCAATCAAAACATAATTCTTTACCCTTTGTGTGATTGCATGCCTTTGTTGAGAAGCCAATCTTTTTTTTGAAAACCCCATTTTCAATACATGATCTTCCTCATGAAGAAGCTTCATTCCAAGATATTTTGGCTCTCTTATTGTCATGGCATGTGTGCTTCCTTTGAAAACACTTGTTCTGCCAACTTGTGAGCTCTTGTGCTGTTTGGTAAATTCCATATTTAAAAAGCAAGAAAGACCTTCAATAACCTTCTCACTTATAAAATCATCCCTTCATACCTTCTTTATTCATCTTCCATGTTCCTTGAACTTGTTGTGCTGTAATATTGATATAGCATATCACCTTTGATTAGAAATCTCCTTGCATGCCTTTTAATGCATTTTCAAGCCCCAATACAAAGGCTTGTAATTCAGTCTCATTGTTACTCTTTACATCCACTACAAATGTTAAATTCCATATTCATCCATGTATACACAACCAATGGCACCCTTACTTATGCTCATTTTGAAAGCTCCATCAAAATATAAGGCGACGCTTACATCCCAAAGTTTGTCATGTATAGTTGGGCTTGGAACTATCTTGCTTTGCAAATCTTTCTTCATCTAATTATCTCCCTAAGTGTGAACATATCAACCGTATTTTCTCTCACATTATTGCCTTTTATGAAGCTCACATCAAATTGCTACAAATTAGGAACCCACTTTTACAATTTAGGACTATCTCTAGGATACCTTAGTGCATGAAGCGATAAACTACATGATGTCAACATCACAAAAGGCTTACAAATAAGGGAAGACTTAATCATTTTTGTTGCATATACCAAAGCCCACACTAATTGCCAAATCTTATGCCAATATTTCTCAACATCACTCTTTATCCTACTTATGTAGTAAACATTAGGTCCAAAAATTAGTAAAAAAGGGTTGTGCAAGAAAGTGATTAATTTGTTGGTTTAGTGAAGGTTTGATGGCCAAACGGCTCCAAATGTAGTAGTTGAGATTAGATTGAGGAATATCTAGCCCAATAAAGTGTATCTACCTTTATATCTTCACGTTTGAAGTCAGGTTAGTTTCTTTATTTTTTATGTCAACTCGTTCTTGAACTTTGTGAACTTTCAATCACTTCTGTAGCATATGATGGTCCCCTTCATTCTCAAATCTTTCTCCTCTTTTGTAGAGTTTTTAATCTTGCCCAAAGCTTTACCATTCTTGCTAAGAACTACTTACCTTTTTCATTGTCTTTCAAAAAGTGAATTGAGCATGGAAAATGCATAATACATCTTTGCCGAGCTTGCGCCAACAACGTTGCATGAGGGAATCAACTTCTTTTTAGATGTGCTTTCAGCTCACTTCCCTATTGACCCTCCTGCTCTTCCAATAAATTTATCCTTATAATGGAGCTATAAATTTATCCAATCGCCTAATGGTTTTAATGGGATGAATGATCCAATGAGGTGAATTTACCTTCTAGTATGATTGAGCTCTCCATCTAGGAAAGAATCAAGTACCATAAACTTTGTTTTAGGATCTCTTAATGTATTGACAAGTCCTTGGCAACCTCACTAGTGTCTACAAACAATGACTGCAAGACCACAGTCCTCTCTAATGTTTCACATGTGTTGGACTCGGTGGTGCAAGTTGTCTTTATATATAAATCATGTATATCACGTGCCTTCAAGGACTATTTCTAAAACTCCTTATTTATAAATATTTTGCAAATAAAATACACCCTTTTCCTATTCAATCTTGTAAATTTTTTTTCCGATTCCATTTTATGGTACCCTTGTGTATGTGAAAATGTGAGAAAAAATAAAATTTAAGAACCCTTTTTTATGCACTCACGTGATAGTCACATAATTATTAAGTGACCCCCCAAGGTGTTGGATATGTTGAAGGAAAATATTATCTTTGCCATTAAATGGTAGAATGGAAGCAATCAATAGTTAAAGAGACTCTAAAATTGAAATATCATCACTGGGATCTTTAACTATTATCTCTGTTTTAAAGTAGGAGACATCAACTTTAGCACTCTCCTTCTGTTTTGCAAGCTAACCAATCTCTTCTTACTCTAAAGTTCACTTTCTTCAATCTGAGAGATTATTTTCTATTGGGATTGTCTTTAAGAAGGGCACTTTATCTAATCCTTTTCTTTGTATAATATGCTTGAGCACCAGATTACAAGCTTCATGATTCTGTGGACAATGGAGATGAGATGGGCAAAGAAGACATGACTTACTGTTAAATCTCCCCAAGTTCTTTGTGATCTTCCCCTTCTTAGTTTCAATTTTTTGGAATTTAGTGACGTGGAAATATTCATAACTCTCACCCCTACCAATAGCGTTTTAAGCTCCTTCCATTCCTCTGACAACATACTCTACTAGTAGTCAATCACAAATGATATGTCAAACAAAAACAAAAAATTTGAACTACACTTTCAAAAAAAGTTATTTGTCCTCATTCCTACATGATGGCATCAAGAAGCTTCTCACTCGAGGGTTTTTACACTTAAGAAATACCCCTATCACATTGTGTAGGAGCAAAGTCCAAACTTCAAACACCGGAACCAAGGGTAAAGGGGTGGACCGAGAATGTAGGAATTCTTGTTTTTGCTTTGTGCCATTATGACCGTTGTAATATAGCCATTGATGCCACAAGGCACCTCCTCATTGGTGCCATATGGCATGAACGGCTGTATTCCAGCAGTCATAACAAATTATATAAAATTTTATGCAAGTTATTTTCATCTCTTGCAACAATCCAAATGATGCGATTACACCTCATCTTGTTTCCACATATACACCCTATTGGGTCACACTTTTTGCATTGTTGTGTTTTCTCATTCTTACTCTCCCAACCTCTCATTATCTTGACCCTACACAGAAATAGTTTGATGCATTTTGACAGCCAAGTGATCTCTTCATGTCGTGCAATCCCCTAATCCAAGCCTTCCCCCGACGGTCCTAGTGTGTTCACACACATGTATATGGTAACAAATTCCCCCTGCAGTGATGCGGTGAACGAGAGCTGGCACATGAGTAAAGGAAAGTGCCATGCCCTGAGTAAGCCCAAAGATTTGCAGAAAGCTTTGAGCTTTTCACAAGACAATGCCTTTGTGAAAAAATCTGCAAGGTTGTCCTATATTGGCACATAAGCCAAATTGATCTCTCCTATTGAGAGCCTCTCCCTGACATAGTGGTAATGCACCTCAATGTGCTTTGTGTGAGCATGAAAAACTTGGTTACTTGCAACTACCAATTGCGCTCTGACTATCAGTGTAGATAGTGTTGGCAGTGTCTTGTCCAACACCCAAATCGGCCAAAAGGTGTCTGAGCCATACACACTCAACCGTAGCTATGAAGACTGCCCTGTAATCATCATCACAACTCGAAGTGGAAATAGTAGGTTGTGTCTTGCTCAACCATGATATACATGAACTGCCAATCATGAAACGAAAACCACTTGTGGACACTCACGTGTCAAAACAACCAGCCCAATTTGAGTCCAAAAAAGCATGTAAGTCTGGTGGCAATGATCCACCTTTGGGATAAAACAAGCCAAGATGTAAAGTGCCACTAAGGTAGTGGAAAATCCTCTTGACAGCCTACCAATGCTTAGACCCTAGGCTATGCATAAATCTGTTGACCCATGAGACTGCAAATTGAATATCCGGCCTTGCGTTGCATACATAAATGAGGCATCCAACATCAGTTTGGTAAAGAGTGACATCTACAGGATCACCAGCATCATGAAAACTCAATTTTAAACGCATTTCCATGGGAGTGGCAATAGGTTTGCAATCCTCAAGTCCAAACTTACATAGCATTGTCTCTATATAACTTTTCTGGCACAAGGAAATACCACCGTCACACTACTTAAATTGTATACCCAAGTAATGATGCAATAGTCCCAAATCTTTCGTCCTAAAAGTAGCATTCAAATCAGCCTTAAATTCAGAAATATTTCTCTCATTTGGTCCAATGGTCAGCAAATCATCGACATAAAGAACAATAATGAGAAGTAGATCACCCTCAGGCTTGACATACAATGTGCTTCCTGTTGGACTGTTACAAAAGCCTTGTTTGACCAAATGAGTGTCGGCTTTCTCATACCAAGCACGAGGAGATTGCTTCAACCCATACAAAGCCTTCTTACATCTGCACACTTTGTCTTTTTGTCCTGTCTTGACAAAACCGCGAGGTTGTGTTACATAAACTTCCTTAAATATGTCACCATTCAAGAAAGTAGTAACATTGTCTGATTGATGTACATCCCAACCAAAATGAGCTGCCAATGCACATAGAAAATTCACATTAGTCATACGACAAGTGGGAGCGAAAGTCTCTTCATAATCTATGCCTTTTTGCTGTGCATAACCCTTTGCAACAAGTCAAGCTATATGGTGATCGATCTCACCATCCGACTTGCATTTCAACTTGTAAAACCACTTCGTACAAATGGCCTTTTTTCCAGGAGGCAAATCACATAAAGTCCATGGGTCATTTTCTATAAGTGCATCATATTGTGATTGCATGGCAGCCATCCAATTTTTTGAATTGTGTGCTTCATCAAAAGACAGAGGTCATGTAAGCTAGACACAGCCAAAGCATAACAATCTAATGCATAAGATGCATGGCAAGATCCTGAACGAGTACGACTAGAAAAAGGTGCATCCAATTTACTGTTAAGCAATGTATGCACCAGCCATTTTGGCATACCTCTAGCCTGTTCATTTTCAGCCCTTTCCTCATCAAGTACATCATCTACAGCTGCATCAGTAATAGGCTGATATGTAACATTTTTTGAAACCCCCATAGGCTGTACATTTGCCTCATTGGAATTTACATTCATATTTCCACCATTGAAAAGAGGCAACAAAGTGTCATAAGTGTGATGTGAGCTTACATTACCGTCTCTAGTACATGACAACAAGGGCTGAACAGAATCTTCCACAAACACTACATCCTATGAAACTAGAATATGCTTTTTTTGTGGATGATACAAGATACAACCTTTGCTTTCAGCACTATAAGCAACAAAAATACATTTGATAACCTTACCATCCAATTTTCTGCACTATGTTTGTGGCACCAAACCATATGCCAAACAGCCAAAAACACGCATGTGCTCAATAGAAGGCTTTCTATCATGCCATGCTTCATAGGGAGTAATAGACTGCAAAGCTTTTGTAGGACACCTGTTTAGTACATAAGTAGCACACACGATGGCCTCAAGCAAAAAAGAATGCGGTGAAGCTTGACTTTTGACCACACATCATGCCATTTCCGTAAGTGACCTATTTTTCCTCTTAGCAACACCATTTTGGTGAGGTGTATAAGGCACTGTACATTGGTGTTTTATCCCACGACTAGCCAAAAATGCATTAAATTCATGAGACATATACTCCCCCCCTCGATCAGAACGGAGGGTGCCCATAGTACATTTTGAGACATTTTCAGCCATAGCCAGAAATTGTTTGAAGCACATAAAAACTTCGGGCTTCGCTTTAAGCAGAAATACCCATGCATGCCTGGAGTAATCATCAATGAAAGTTACCAAGTAAAGGTAATTGCCCAAGGATGGAGTTTGCATGGACCCACAAACATCATTATGCACAAGCTGCAACCTGCATGTAGCCCTAACTGAACCATCCTTTAGAAACTTTGAACGCTACATCTTACTTAAAACATAGCCTTCACAAACATGTTTGAGAGGTGCTTCAAGAGGTGGAAAACAAGCAACCATATCAGATTTCTACAAATGAAGCAAACTGGCAAAATTTAGATGACCAAAACGTGCATGCCAAAGTTTTGCATTTGAAACAGCTGTTAAATCTGCAAATGCATTTGCAAAATTTTGTCCACACTTGTCATGAAAAGTGAGCTTATACAGCCCATGGCACAAAAGCCCAGATGCAACAATTTCATCACTAAAACTGCGATCATGCACTGTACATTTGTCATCCACAAATTTGACTACAAGTCCAAGTCTAGCAAGTGCAGATACAGACAAAAGATTCTTCTTGGTCCCAGGTACATAAAGTGCATCAACAAGTGTGAAAGAACTCCCATTTGTAGTAGTAAGCACAATCTTTCCAAATCCCTGAACCGGATCAGAGGCATTGTTGGCACAAGTAACTAAATTCCCATGAGGGACAGACTCGAGAGAGCTGAACAATTCACGATGTGAGGTAATGTGCTTTATAGCACCACTGTCGAAATACCACACATGTGAATCTGCAGCAACTGACATGCATGCATCATGGACAACAGGATTGTAAGTGCACTCTACACTAAAAGCCCATCTGCATCAACATCAGCATCACAGTCTCCTTTCACAGAAGACTCAACAATGGCTGCATTTGTACTAGAACCATCATTTGCAGTGGAACCACCCTCTTTCTTCTTAGCCTCTTTGGCCTTCAACTTAGGACACTGCTTGATCAAGTGATCATTATCTTTACAATAATGGAAACGTATCTTCTTTTTTCCCTTATCACAAGAATTTCCAGACAAATTGCTACCAGCAAAAGCATTAGGAACATAATTTTTGCCACTCGTAGAAAAACCATAAGAAGTGGATGCATTGATGTTATCACCCTTTCTTTGAGAAGCAATAAAATCCTGTTCGATTGCATGCTGCCTAGCCTGTTTTTTCTAGAAAGTGACTCTTGCAATAGCAATGTGCATAATGCATCAAACTTGACAACTTCAGGATTTCCTTGGGTCATAAGTCTCCAAGTACCAGCAAAAGTCTGGTAAGAATCTGGTAAGGCATCAAGAACAGTCTGCACAAGGGAACTATATGAAATGACTTCACCTACAAAAATAAGTTGCTCATTGATATCCTTGACACTAGTAATGAAAGTGTCCATATCATCTTCCTCATGCATAGTCTTTGACTCCAGCTGTTTACGTAGCAAAGAAATTTCAGCCTCATTGCGACTTGCATAATGACCAACCAAAATACCCCAAGCTTGTTTTGCAGATTTTGCTGAACGAATGTGAGTAGCAGTGGTGCACCTCACAGACAATGCAATCAATGCATGAGCCTGTGCATCCTTTACATCCCAACGAGATTGTTCTGCCGTAGGCAAAACAACTCTAATAGCGGAAATTCTTGCAGCAAGACTTGCAACATTGCCTGCATCCTGAGAACCTGGACGTACATCAACTCCCTGCACAATATTCTAGATGCCCTTTAACACAAGAACATGCTGCATCATGTAAGCCCACATAGGGTAATTGTCCCCATCCAATCTGTCTTCAGCAGAAAACATCTTGAACACATCTATGTTGTTGTCCGCCATGTAAATGCTGCACTTGATGTGAAAAATGCCCGAAAAGAGGAGAAACAAAGTGGGAACAATACATGCTATATAGCACAAATGGTAGAAGACACTACAAGAGGTTGTGTGCTCTTGTGACGCTGTTAGCGACGGAAATACATTGGGTTTCTATAATCCCCGGCGTCGCTAAAACCGTCGCTACGAGCGTCGCTACGAGAGCGTCGCTATAGGCGTCGCTATATAGCGACGCCTATAGCGACGTTTACACAGAAGACTATAGCGACGCTCATAGCGACGCTCATAGCGACGCTACAGAGCCATAAATAGCGACGCTTATAGCGACGCCCGAGAGAATTTTTTTTTGGTGGCAGGGCATTGAATGCCCTGCCACCCATCAACCATATTGTACTTGATTCACTTTTTAAAAAAAGTGCAAAGGTAGATAATAGACCCAAAATAGTCACCCACAAGACGCATTGTTTGCAAAATTGACAATTGTACACATCATAGGCAAAATGAATTGATTGGCAAATGTAATAATGACAATTGTACAACATCATAGGCATAAAGAATTGATTGGCAAAAGGAACTGCGGTGACAAATGTAATAATATACATGGTTCAAAAAGACGTATAAAATCCGTCTCATGATACATAAGCTATGAGAAACCCTAAACTAATGCTATCTAGCTACGGCTAAACTGACGTCGTCTAGTCAGACGTCTCATCGCGTCCAAGCGGCGTATCTGTCGGATTTTGCAAAAAAAGACAATAAGACAGCTTTCAGTAAGTATAAACATATAACGACATTTATAAAACAATACAAAAAATAAAAAAGAGTAAACCCTAATACTAACCATGCCGCCGCGAGAACTGAGAATGTCCATCAGGGCGTTTAAGCCCTTCCTGCCTGCGTACTCGCGCTTGTACGGTGTGGGATCACGTCCTGTCATCGACCACTGTCAAAACATACAAAGATTTCATTATGTTAGAACTAAAAAACTCATAAACCCTAAACTATCGAACATGCATAAAGAGCAATGTGAAAAGACTTACAAAATCGGCCTCAAATGATGCCCATCCATCGCTCCCCAAGTGGTGTGAGCTCCCTGCCTCTACTCGCGCTCTGGCTGCATCCTTTTGTTGCTTCCACTTGTCGGGATTCTCGCGCGCTGCTTTCTTCGCATTCTTCCAATCTTCTTTGGCCAGCCAATCTGGCCTGTTCCGCCCATTCTTGATTGCTTTTTGCACTTCGAAACGCTTGTGTTTGCAGTATTCGTGCATTCGAATCTTCATCAGGTCTTCATTGAAGCGCTGATCCCGTGTTGGAACGGGAAACTCATCATGAAGTATGCTGATGACTCTGTTTTTTAAATCACTTGGTACTTCACTCCATTTGTTTAGTATGTAGTGTCTAAACAGCTGAGAGCAAAGACCACGCATGCGCGAGATCACCTTCTTGCCGTCATCATCCATGATGATGCCACCGCTGATGTCGACGGAGTAAGGCAAGCCCTTTGGCCGGTGACGCGTGAACCTGGGTGTCCCGACAGGGGTCTCTAGCGGCGTGTCGATGGGGGTACGGACGTCAGGTGTCTCCACCGGCGTCTGGGCCCCGAAGCGAGGAGTGTCGAGTGGGGTGGCTCCTGGCGGAGTAGGTAGAGGTGTGTAGCTTCTAGGAACAGTCAGCCGTGCAAAACCTGGCGTAGATGGCGATGCTGTGGCTGGTGTGGGGGCGGGCAAAGAAGGGGAGGGTAAGAGCCTCGTCGAACACGAGGCGGTGTGGAGGCATCGGTGGCGGAATCCCCACAACAACCGCCACCGCCACCACTAGAGCGCCGGTGTCTAGACGAGTGTGAAGCTCGTCTCATCGACGCCAAAGCTTTGGAGCGCACCGAATGCTCCGAAAGAGAGGGAGATGCGGATGGTGTAGGAACGCGCGATGATGCGCCAGAGCGATGACGCTCCACGTACCACTGTCTCTGCTGCGGTGACAAAGAAGAAAGAAACTCCTCATCATCCATACCTGCATTAAACACACGAATATTTAAACTTAATATTGAATGAATAGAGTAGACAATGACGCAAAGACCATTAAATACAATGACGTAATGACGCATATAAATACAATGACGCAATGAATCAAGTGATAGAAGAGGCAAGTCGAAAACTCAGAATTTTCAATCAAAAGATGTGAGCGCGAGTAGAAAAGAGCGTTATACACCATGGAAGGTACTTAGAGAGCCAGAGCTTTTACAACACGGAGCAAAATTGTTCAAATACAATATTTGTGGCTTTAAGAGATCTCTCTCTCATCCTCGCATAACTCAGCATAACTTCCTATATCTATATAGAGCTCTCCGTTTAAACACATATCCTCTGTTTCATTTTGTAGCTCCTCTACATGCACCCCATATAGAGTAGTAGCATCTTGATGCTCGTCTAGCACCACCGCAGCGGCTTCTGATTGAGCATCTTCTCTGATCTCCTCCATTGATGTCGTTGTGATTGGCACATGGTAGCCTTCATACGTCCTTGCACTACGAGGGGCTACCTCTATGACGTACCACCAATTTGATGTAGACTTTGTAGGATGAAATATTACCTGCCAGAGCCACATAACTTACATGAGAGCTTTCAAGTACATAACTTGTAAAAGGGGGATGTTAACTATTTACATACTTACTTGTTCACAATGCTTTGGTAGTACGAAAGTGTCTCTTAGGTCAGTCCATTTCTTAGTAGAATCCACCTCAAGAAAACCAGACTCTCCTTTACGCACAGTAGCGTTGCAACCCTCCATGATTATCTTGAACCATTGCACGTCGAACAAGTCGACAAAAAATCCTCTGTAATCGATCCTCAAAATCTCTTGCAGCGTGCCGAAGTAAGTGAGTTTCGCCACCACAGGATCTGCATCAGAGGAACGTCGTCGACTAGACTGTTCAAATTTTGCCATGATTCCAGAATCTTGAGTAAAACGCTTTTTGTCGATTCGTTCCACCCTAAAATGTCGACCTTTACACCATGCTGCTGTGTATGACTTATACTACAACGAACAAAGATTATGAGTGGCCGTTCAAACGTTTATAAATAAAGTCACTTGCTAGTCGTACATTGCAAACTTACCTTGGTCGCGTAACCCCGAGAGTACTCCCACTCTTCTTCAATCACTTCGTCACCGCATTGTTGTGCGCTTTTCAATTGGTTGTGCAACCATCTTAAGCTCATGAAGGTTGGTAGGCTCTCCAGAACCGTTGGATAGTGCATCGATGGTCGTCTTTCCCGTCTCCACTCGATTCGTGCCCTTTGTCGCTCTTGCTTTGCATCCTCATATTGTGAAATCCACTTTTGCATCACTGGATTGTGAAGCATGCAAAATCGGTTGATTTTAGCCTCTAGATCTTCCGTCATCTTCTTCTCAACACCGAGATTGCACATGACAATCCCAGATATGCGCTCATCATCTATGGTTCGCCATAGCGTGTCCCGGGATTTATCAAATCCGTCTAGCCACTCTCGAATGTACACTAGGGACTCTGATACCAACCAACCTTCTGCCATGCTACCCTCCGGACGTGCCTTTTGACGCACATATCCCTTAAGCGTTTTCATGAAACGCTCTAAGAACAACATCCATCTGGAATGAACTGTGCCAACTATTTCCACCTCATCAACTATGTGAACAAGAAGATGCACCTGAATGGTTAGCATGGTAGTAGGAAAATGTTTCTCAAACATGCACACAAGCTCCGCAGCATTTAGTTTGGCGAATGGTATGGAGTCTACGTTGATCTCCTTTTGTGAGATCCATTGCACCAGCTTTGCAAGTTTGTAGATTGTGTTACGGATGTCGAGAGACAAACATCCCTCAATGGCAACCGATAAAATAAACTGTAAAGTATGTGCAGCAATGATATTAAAGTCCACAGTTTATGCAATGATATTAAAGACCACTATGAACGTACCTGACACATTTTATGCCAATCGTGTGACTGCAAACCGGTAAGCTTTCCTTCTTTAGTAAAACACGTTCGGAGCGAGTGCATTACGCCAGTGGGGGTCCGCAAAGATCGAATGGCCTCTTTTACTTTGCGTTCTTGGGCTCCAAAAAGCTGTCGCGTAACACATGATTCTCTGGAAGATACGCTTGATGACCTTCGTAGATTTGCTTCTTCAGTGAGGGTGCCCTACGTGCATTCAGTCTAGGTCCACATGTGACACATGCTCTATATCCGCTTGTTTGAAGCCCTGCATGTATACACATGATAATAGATCAACTATGGGAAAAAACAAGATTTACAGTGTCTGAGTGAGGAGTGTCAATAGATCACCTGAGCATTCTGTTAGCCCGGGATAGTCATGCATGGTCCACATTAGAATACCTCTGATCAAAGCATTCCGTCGTCCTGTGTGTCGGCTCATATCCACCACCTCTATGCCAATCCACAATTGTTGTAGCTCTTCCAATAGTGGACAAAGATACACATCCATATTCCCCACTTTATATCGCCCTGGCACAATCAAGCTTAGCCATAGGTGCCCCTTCTTCGTAGTCAACCACGGGGGAATGTTGTAGTTGACGATGACAACGGGCCATACACTGTAAGATGTTGATCTTTGACCAAATGGATTTATGCCATCCATAGCCTGGCCTAAGCGCAAATTTCGAGCTTCCCTGGCAAAATCCGACCATGTTCCTTATATATGTTTCCAGGCTGCGCAATCTGCAGGAATTCGTAGCACACCATCCGAAGATTTATTCTCCTCATGCCATGATGCTAGGGCGGCCATGGACTTACATTTGAAGAAATGCTTGATGCGAGGAAGCATAGGAAAATTTCGCAAAACCTTTTGTGGAATTTTTGTCCCGTGGAGATCTACTCATATCTTTCGGAATCACATTTCGGACACTTCTCCATGTCTGTGTATTCCCCTCTGAAAAGAATGCAGTCATTAGGACAAGCGTGGATAGAATTGTAATCCATCCCCAAGTTTCGCAAAATCTTTCTTGCTTCATCTCGGGAATCTGGCATCACATTGTCAGCTGGTAGTATGTGCTCTTTCAGCAATCTACACAACATAAAAATATGATACAGTCGTGTAAAAATCTATCAGATCATTGTACATTTAGAGTTCTATTAAAGTAAACTAATTGTAATAGATCACCTGAAAAGCGCTGTGACGCTAGTGTCACTCCATCCAAACTTTGCCTGCATGTTGAGAAGAACCAGGAGTGCTTTCAATCTAGACATACGTGCTCCCTTATACAATGGCGTATCGGCTTCACTTTTCATATCATCATAGATAAGCCTTTCTGAATCCATGATCGTCTCGATCATTTCATCAATCTCGGGCTCAAACATTGCCTCGTTGGAAATGTGCTCTGCATGATCATCCCCCGAGCTGTCAGAGGCTACATCTTGTGGCCTCACATATGCTGCTTGACCAAAGCGCCTGCGAACACGTCTATTGGGTTGCACGATTGCTGCTTGTTGGCCAGCGTCAGAGTCCGACGAGTTATAATTGGCAACAACTCGATCTATAATAGATGGATCGAACTCGCCAAATTCGTGAACGTGCTGTAAAGAAACACGTCTTGTCCGTCGCACAGCATGCTTGCATTGGTTACAAGGACATAAGACCCTCGTTGAGAGATAGGTGTTTCGGTTGGACGGTCCCACATCCTCGTCGCTACTCATAATGAGGATAAAAAACTTATAACCTGGACAACAAATTTAATATTCTATTGGCATTCTTCGTCTTATCTCTCTCTCTCTCTCTCTCTCTCTCTCTCTCTCTCTCTCTCTCTCTTTACCTCACATTCTCTAGTCATGTCCAATCCCCGCACACCTCGGTCTAGAGGTGCACGGAGATCAGAACCACCGGGTTATAATCTTGTCTTTATTGGTCAATACCTATATTTGTGGGTACAAGAAATCTACACACCCACGTCTACATGATACTGCATGTAGTGGACAAAACCCCTTTGCCTCTTCTCTAGCTGTAGCACTTCACTTCATCTTAACATCTTTTCACAGTAGATATTTTCACTGTTCGTCTAACTCTAAACCCTAAACCGTAAGTAATTCTTGCGTGGACTCGATCTAACGTAAATAAGCGTAAATCTAACTAAAAATAAAGCTAAATCTAATTTAACGTAAGTCTAATGACTAGAGGTTGTCTAGATGGTCATTGTGTCGGGGATGTAGTGACTCTTGCCGCCCTGAAGATCCACCTTCTTTCCTATCTTCTGAAGACATTTCACCAGTACTTTTGGATCGACGGAGCCCACCATGAGTGAAGGCAGCAATACCCTATATTCCATTGAGGGCTTTCTTCACCCGCTTCATGCAGGCATCGCAGTCTATGGAGACCTAAATCTAATCTAATATAACGTAAATCTAAATCTAGCTTAAATAAACGTAAATCTAATTTAATGTAAGTCTACATATAACCTAATCTTTAACATCTTTTAAGATAGTTTCCTACGACGTTATAACTCTCTTCTTCTTGTGTGTGTGCGCATGTGTGGATGTGTGTGCCAATAAAAAGAGATAAATGGTATAACCTTTCTATCACCCATGCCAAGTATGATAGATTGATTATGCCATTTCCCTCTTGAATAATAGGTCTTGAGTTCAACTCCTCGTTGGCTAGATCTTTAGGTCTTTTAATTTTAATTAGTTTCCTACGACGTTAAATTAGTTTCTCTCTCTTTCTCTCTCAATGTGTGTGCGTTTTTTTGGATTGTATGCATGTTTTCTCTCTCTTTTCCTCTCTCAATGTGTGCGTTTTTTGTTTATGCATGTTCTCTCTCTCTTTTCCTCTCTCAATGCGTGCGTTTTTTGTTTATGCATGCTCTCTCTCTCTTTTTCTCTCTCAATGTGTGTGTGCATTCTTTGTTTATGTATGTGTGTGTGCGTTTTTGTTTTTGTTTGTACTCTCTCTCTCTCTCTCTCTCTCTCTCTCTCTCTCTCTCTCTCTCAAAAACACTATGTGTGTGTGTATGTGTGTGTGTGAGAGAGAGAGTGAGGGAGAGAGAAAGAGGGGAAGGGAACATGAGAATGAGGAGAGGGAAGGAGCATACCTGGCTCTCCTTCCTCTCCTCGTGTGTGTGTGTGTGTGTGTGTGTGTGTGTGGAGAAGAAAAAGAGAGAGAGAGAGAGAGTGAGGGAGAGCGTTACTTGCTCCTTGCTTGAGGGCGCCGAAAAACTCAGATCTGAGATCTGAGTTTTTGGGCGCGCTCGGTTATTTTTTTACCCCAGCCGGCGTCGCTATGAGCGTCGCAAATTTACAAAGATATTTGCGACGCTCATAGCGACGCTTATAGCGACGCCGGGAAATTTTTTTTTGAGCGTCGCTGTGTGAGCGTCGCTAATATGAAGAGCCTCTTGTAGTGAGACTGTAAGGCACCTGTTATTCAGAAAACAGAACTGACAAAAATTCTGCACAAAATGACTTAATAGCCTGTGCAGTACTGCCTGTAGTGGAAACGGAGGCTAAAATGAGCCCAAATCAAAAATCTGAGCAGGGTGTGCTCTACAAACTCACCTAAATTTTTTGTTGATCTACCAATGCTCACCAAAGCTCACAGAAATCAAAGAAAGTGAGCAGGCGTGTGTTGGAGCTGCTGACGACTAAGCTGGAGAGGATGACACCTGCTCTAATACCAATTATTGGAATTAGGGTTGCAAAGAAATGTACACAGCTTGGAGAAGACAAAGTAAGCTCAAGGAACACAATAGAGAGTTTGTTACGTAGTGTGCAATGGAAAGATAGATAGCCCTAGAGTGATGGGCGTATATACAATGCACAGGGGAAAATATCTCCTAAAAAGGGAAAAAATGCCCCGGCGGTCCTAGTGTGTTCACACACATAACTACCACATGTATATTGTAGCATTAATTGCTACCATTGGCTAGCCTCTCCATGTTGTTGTGCAACCGGTTATGTCCAACATTTCTTTGGTCCCATACAACACGATAAGGCCCCTTCCTGCAAGCAAGTAGCACCTCCATCTCCTCCTTTGGGTATTCTTCCGATCTTTTCCCTTGCATCTTCCCAACACTTTGTCCCCCCTTTTGTGGTGTCTTTGCAATATGGCTAAAAAAACACAGAATTCCAAAAAGGTTTATATGACACCAATGAAGTCGATGCCTTCCAAGCAAGGGATGACAAGCGATGACAAAGAGGATGCCAGACCTGCTCCATATATTCCCAAGAAAATCAATGTTTGAAAGGGGGTTAATTATGAATTCAAGTCTCTCAAGAAGATAAGAAAAAACCAAAAGGCCACTTGTCTACTCATTCCTAGGTTCCCCTTAATGAGATTTATGAAAGAGACACCTGACAACTTATACAAAATAATGAAGACCACATGATGTGATGGTAATCTCAAGTTTGAACTGTCTATAGGAGGCAGCTGTTGTTGAAGATTTTTTATTGATTGAGGGTACTCAACAAATCATGAAAATGTCATATATCTTAATATCTTGCCTGAAGATAGCAATATGAAAGATGTTAACCCCAATATTTTTGTCAGTATTCTCTTCTGTGGATTGAAGTATGTAGCGTGATTTCATTATGGCATTTTTTTAAAAAAATTATCTTTTCTATTCTTGTTTAGTTTTATCTTTGTGAGGATTTTGGTGACTTGAACCTCCTTGACGATACTTCCAAGAAATTGTTTATGCTTGATCCACTAATAACACAATGTCTTTTCAAGAAGCAGAAAAAACTTCAAAACTATTTCAATAGATTTGAAATGCTATATTGTTTTGATTTATAGACTCCAAGTTGACAATGTTTACACTCACTGTATGTTTGGAATGGAGTTATTAAATATTATTTTATTTCTCACTATTTTTTGTGCTTTATCTATTTTGCAATTGCATGAATATCTAGAGTCTTGGGTTTGGTAGGTTGGAGAAAATGCTATTTCATCAATTTTGGAGAAAGTTATTTTTCCCAATGATCCCAATTCTCCTTTTCCACCTTCAAAGAATCCAAAGGGAAGGAAACAACTTAAGAGTCCTAAGGGAAATAAACTTGGAATAAAGGGAATAACAAGCAAGGCGAAAGGAAAGAAGGATAGAAACTCCCATCAAAGGAGAAGGGAAGGGCCTGCCATATCATTCACCCATAAAGTTTAAACTATACAAGCCTTGTTTAGCAAAGAAGGAAAGGAAGGTTTTTTCACCCCTCATATTTCCTTATAATCACCAAAGAAGGTGGTGAAGTCACCCTAGAAGATAGAGAATTCACCTAAGAAGTCCCCCAAGAAACCACCCAATAAGTCTCCCACGAAATCACCTAAGGAAGACTCAATCCCTCAATCACAACATAATGAAAAATAGGATCCACCAAAATTACCACCTCATGAGCCTTCCCATCAATCACTAGATCCACCAAAATCATCACCTCAAGAGTTGGCTATCTCAGCAAAGGAGCTAAAGTCAAAGAGGCAAAGAGTGAGTCAAAAAAGGATGAGAAATCTCTTTGTGCTAGAAAACAAGTACATTTTCCTTATGGAGCCCTGATTATTGTACATGTTTTTGTCAATGTGTAACTCAACCCTTGTTTACCCAAACCTATGAATACAAACAATATTTGAATCTTTGAGTTTGCATACCACATTATATTATTTATATCTATATTATTAACCTCACAATAGAGATGATTACCTGTGATGAACCAAGAGATGGCTTCAATGCTATGGAGAGATCAATAGGTGACAACTAGAAATGAAAAGTGATTGTTTTAAAAGATAAATCATGATTACATAAGCTATAATACTATTAACCTCATAGTAGAGATGATTACCTGTGATGAACCAAGAGATGGATTCAATGCTATGGAGAGATCAATAGGTGACAATTGGGAATGAAAAGTGATTGTATTCAAAGATAAATCATGATTACATAAGCTATAACTAGTTCCTTTTATCCATTGTCTCAAAAGAAACAACCTTTGAAGGAAGACATGTGATATATGTATCACATTGTCAAGTGATACATGACAATCTATTCTCCACTCTAGTACTTATATTAGTACCATCGATCTTATATTTGTAGTTACGAGTAGTTTCATCAAGAAAGTCTCTTACATCTTGTAAATTCTAGTATGTAGTGACAAATCAACTTTCTAAGATCATGCAATGGCTTGAACTTGATTTCTAGTTCAAACTCTGGATAGTTTTCTTCAGAATCAAGAGGAATCCAATTATGTAGCTTTCCTCTCCAGCTTTTGTAATCTTATCCTAAGACCAGGATTGGCGAGAAATTTTTAAGAGATAGATAAGGAGAGAGCTTGAGCTCTTGCAAGCGTGCGCACACACACAAAGATGAAGGCAAAACCATTGTTCTTCTTCTTCTTTACTCACTCAAGATAAGATGTCTACAATGCATAAGAGTAAAATACAACATAAAAGGAAAACTAGTACAACAATCTAGTGTGAACTGCTAGTGAGTAAGGTGGATGGATAAGCGTGCATTCACTCAGGAAGGTAGGTGAAGTTGATGTAATACAACTAAATAGTATCACTGACAAAGATATGCGTATCCACCAAGGCATGCTAGTGATGATGACTATTAGTGATAGTCATCCAGGAGTAGTACATGTTGAGATTGACATCTCAACACTCCCCCTCAAGATCAACACCATCTACTATATGCCAAACATCACTCCAAACCGCCACAACTTCCACGCTCCAAGGAATTTTGTGAAGGTAACTGCAACATGCTCATACATTGTCACGTACTCAAGGTCGATGTCCCTATCAAGACCCTCTTTTGATGAAGTGGTACTGCACCTCAATGTGCTTTGTCCTTGTATGAAACATTGGGTTCTGAGCCCACTATGTGCTGCTAAGTTGTCACAATATATGACAAAATAGCATGTGTACCTGTACTCGAAAGTCCTAAAGTAGCAATCGCAACCATGCTACCTCACATATAGCCCCATTGCACTCCGCCCATGTACTCGATAAAGCAACCGTAGGTTGCTTCTTTCTACTCCATGTGATAGCATCACTCCCAACTAGAAACATAAGACCGCTGGTAGACGTGTGATCATATGTGCTACCATCCCAATCCGCATTTGAGTAACCATATAGTTGTAATCCAAAAAATACCTTATTAAAGAGTGTATAATCCAAAGTAGCACTTACATAGTGCAATGTGTGTCTCACTGCATCCAAGTGTGGCTTCCTAGGAGACCACGTAAATTGACTCACTAAGCCAATTGTATAGCTCAAGTTTGGACATGAGATAGTCAAGTAGATTAAACTTACCCACAATCTTATTGTACATGGTAGCATTCTCAAGTACTTGACCTACATCATTCCCCATATTCAAATTTTGATCTAAGGGCATTGCAATAGTCTTACAATCAACCATACCATACCTTTTCAAAGCATATTGTCTTTGTGATAGCCATCCACCCTCTTCTATGTAAAAAATTTCAATGATTGAGAAGTACCGCAAGTCTCCCAAGTCATTCATCTCAAACTCCTACATAAGTAGAGCATGTACACCCTCTACTTCAACCACATTTTCTCTTGCAATAATCAAACCGTCCACGTAGATTCATATCACCACAATTTGTGCCTCAATCCTCTCATGCCAAGATCTTGGGGCTTGCTTCAACCCATATCATGCTTTTTATAACCTGCATTACAAGATCATGTAGCCTCCTAATCACATAACCATGTGGCTGCTCCATAAAGGAGATCTCATCCAAGTGGTTATTCAAGAAAGCATTCTTTACATCCATTTGTTTCAACACCCAATCTAAAGCTATAGCCATTGCAATAAACACACGAATGGTAGCCATCTTGGCTACAAGGCTGAATGCCTCCTCATAATCAATCCCATAAGGTTGTGCATAACCCTTGGCCACAAACCCTACCTTGTACTTTCTCACATTACCATTAGAATTGTGCTTTATCTTGTTAACCCACTTACATACAGTTTCCTTATTTCACTCTAGTAATGGCACCAACTCCCATGTTTCATTTGCATCAAGGAAAACCATCTCCTCATCCATAGCTTGTTGCCATTTCTCATCTTTTGCAAAATCTTCAAAGCAAGTGGGTTCTACTTCCTGTGTAACTTTTTCCATATATCCACAATGACAAGACACATAAACCATAAGTCAATCTCTGCATAGGATTTCTTACCCTTTCAAAGTTGCATGGTCTAAGGTCACTTCCAAGTGCCTTATTTCTTGCCTTCATTCTTCTTGCATCCGGAAATTTTGTAGAGGGTATGCCAAACTCCTCATCTAAACTAACCACTGCTATCACCATCATCATGACCAATACTCAGATTTGGCAACTTAGGGACATGATCAACTTTTTTCTTTTCTTTTCTCTATACATCTGAAGAGTTAGCAGGACTCACTCTTTCATGCAATGTGCCACTCCATGCCTTTGCACCATGACCTGAACTAGGTAACCGTTGTGGTCCACTCAAAAACCTACGACTGCAAACCTATATTTTTTGTAGCCACGTTCTCTCTTACATCAGCCCCTAAAGCATCCTTCACGTCAGCATACCAACTTCCATTTCATAAACAACAACGTCTTTGCTCACCCTCATTTTATTGTGGTACGATTGTAACACTTACACCCTTTCTCATTAGGGCCAAAAACGACTCAAAAAGGGCTGTGTAAGGAATTGGTTAACTTACTAATTAGCAAAGCCGTTTATGGTCAAAACGGCTCCAAATTTGGCCATTTTGGTCATTTAAAGCATATCTACGCAATCTAAAGTGTATCTAGGTACATATCTCTAAATATTCAAGAAGATATCATTTTCTTCACATTCCTTTGCGGCTCACCTTGAAATTTGTTCTAATTTACTTCATTTGGTGGCAAATAGTTGTTTCCACTTTTGAATCACTCAATATCTCTTTTTTCTCTCTCACCTTTCACGAGCTTTCTCTCTTCTTTTCTGATGCACCTTGTTTTGCTACTATGTTATCTCCATTATACTTTCTCTATGTTCATTACTTACAATGAGTAATACATCTTCCATTAGTGATAACTGCAAGTTTCACTTGAACATTAAGCTAAGCCAAGAATATGCTACTACGCGGAGTGTCTATCAAAGACCAATTACAACTACAAATGAAGCACAACAACTTTGCAACAAGGGAAATAAACACATTGATATATGGACAGATGGAAGCTTGTATCCACCGGATCCTGGCACTGGAAGGTATCCAACCTTTCACACACCTCATGATTTGATGAGATTTTTTGGACACGGGGTTGATGGCTTACTAGGATATAGTTCTAGGCTATCTCATTTATACATTGATCATACACATTACATTCAATATCTCAATATTGCTTTGTCTTCAAATGCAACAAGAATTTCAGAACTTGAAAACCAAATAGCGTCTCTAAAACAAGAAAATCATCAGCTTCAGACTTTAAAAGAAACTCCAATAGGATTAAGAGCACGAGGAAAACAAATGAGAGATGTAGTAAAATTAACAGAAGGTTATGGACAAAGAAAAAAAAGATTAAAGATTACTAGAGAACATATGACTAGCCTTTTAGGATTTGATATGTCCAATTTTCAAGAAAGGGTGAGATTTTTGAATGAGTTAATGAACAAAAGTGACATTTTGAAACTTTTGAAACTTCCTAAAAATCGAACTCATAAGAAATTGGTATCTCAAAATGTACTGAAAGATATGGGTTTATTGGTCCAACCTTCTCAAATGCAAGAAGTTTGTGAAACAGTAGGGGTGAGTAGAAGGGGTTACAGTTCCATCTCTAAAACCTGGTTTCAAGTTTTAAAGTATCACAAGATTAAAGCTTTTGGGTTTCCTAGGCCTCACAATGTTGCAAAACTAACGACTCTGTTAAACGAAGAAATACTCGAACATTTTGGAGACTACTATCATATAGAAGGAACGATGCCATACAAAAAATATAAAACAAAATCTTCTTTTGAGTAAAATGTTTTGAATAACATTTGGATGAGTATAAAAAAAGTTCAATCTGCTATGGTGAGATACTATAACATGCAAGAAGCTAGTAGATTGTGAAGGAAAACTTATATTTGTTATGAAATTAGATGAAACTCAAATTCAAAAATGTTAAAAAATTGAAAGGGTATCCATATCCCTAATGAATAGAGCATTGGATTATAGCCAGGGTAAGCTTGATTCCCCATACCACAAAACTCAATCAGAATGGAGCTTTGGTGGATTGGAGCAGCTCAAATACTAGTAGAAAATCACGATACATTGAAATGGCTCGTTTTGGAGACCGATATCCGTTCTGTTATACACGACCAAAATGCAGGTGAACAACTCCGTGTAGATGGCATGGGTGACTTTATTGTAGAATGGCACTTGAGTGTTGACCTAAAAGCATTGAAGTGCATGTTTGGTGTATGTGGAGGTGCCAATACCAAGTATCCATGTCTATATTGCATGGCAAGCACTGGAACAAAAGGATGGCTTACAGAACACGAGGTTGTAAAACTACCTAATTGAGAAATAGTGTGAACATCATCGACTATCCATTGTCTTCTATGATTTGGGATCCAATTCTAACAATAGGTTTAAAAAATGTACATATATGTATAATGCATGCAGAGATTAGAATCTTGGACAATTTGCTTTGACTCCATCTTGATTATGCATATTCTATCAAGCCAAGTAAACTTACAAATGAGTGCATAGAAAAATGCGAGGCTTTGCGCTCTCAAATGGATTTTAATGATCGTCAAGTGCATCTAGAAAAAGATTCTACTCTTTCAAAAAGAACAGGTGATGTTTTGCAAGATGTTTCAATGGGTGAAACAAAAACCAAAAAATTTTTGAACAACCATGACAACAAACAAGTTGACGCTATGTGGAATTGTTGGAAGGATCTTTGTGTAATAACAACCAATGTCAAAAGTAGACCAGTCATAGCCAACAAACGCATGGAAGTGTGGAAGAAGCTTGACGGTTTCTTGAAAGTTTTGAGACAACAAGTTAGCTCTGCTACTTATACAGATGACTTTAAAAAGATAATAAAACTTTTAATAACTGCTATCACAGATGCTTGGGGAGAAAAAGACATGTATTCAATTACTTTTCAAAGTCTAGATAGTATTTTACATTGCATCTTATGAGTTCAACTAACATTTTAAAAAAAAAATTAGCATATTCTGTACCTACATGGACCATGTTTTGCAAAACAAGGATCCCTTGCAACATGGAATACTCAGGAAATGGAAAAATCTCACTTTCAAGCAAGGACTTCATTTTTCAGATACGAGAAACGGAGGGGGAAAAAGAAGGAGCAATGCACTAAAGGATTTATTCAATTGGTTCTATAGGAGGCAATTACAACGGACGAGATCAAACAACCATGCTGCTCAACCACAAATGGAGATCAGTGCTTCACTTTGAAACTTTGTACCGAGTCTTTCTAAAGAGATCCAAATTCCAAAAAGATATTTTTATGCAAAATATTGTCAATTTTACATCAGTTTTTTATTTTTTTAATATCACTATGCATGTCACCCCATCTCAAAAAAATTCTTCTTTTATAGGCCCCAAGAAGGTTGACATTTGTCTCCTTAGCTATTGCTGCATAGCTAGAGTAGCAAAGAAAGTATGCTGCTCTTCAAATTGAATCCTGTAGCATACCCAAATATTCTAAGTGTTGCAGAGCTCTCAAGTAGCATGATCTTGTTTGCATTGATTTGAAGGGGACTGTACCCCAAAAACCGTGACAAAATCTTCAGGGCAAATATTGGCAACTCGGGATGTTCAGAATACTACATGTGAAAAGCACAAAAGGTGGCACTATCCAATATAGGCATGTATTGCATGAGAAAGGAGGCATCCCTTCTTGAAGTGCCCTCTATTGCTTTCCCTCTCGAGCCTTTAGCTCTCCCAATAAAATTGTCTTTGTCAAGGAGTTCAATCTGCAAAACAAGTAATAATGAGTAATTTAAACAAACTTGAAAAAAGGAAGATTTTAGGAAGGGAGATCAAGGTGAAACTAAATCTACCTTTTTCAACTCATCCTCGAAAATGACTTTTTCTTGAAGGAGATTGCATGATCCAGTCATCTCTCTTATGTCAACATCCTTTTTAACTTCCTTTAGCTTAAAGTCTTTGCCAGAAGATTGGATGCCAAGCTCAACAAGTCTCTTCTCAAAATCTTCATCTTTGAGAGTAGGTTTCTCCTCTTCCACTCTTTTCATGCATAGAGCAAGTGCATGAAAAATTCCTCTTTTGACTCTTCTTCTGTGTCAATGAAATCTTTGGCCACCTCAGAAGCTTCAGAAATGGTTGCAATTCAGTAGTCCTCCCTCATATTAAGAAATAATTTATTGGATGTCTGAAGATCAAGTGCCAAAAAATCCTCTTTTGACTCTTCATCTGTGTCAATGAAATCTTTGGCCACCTCAAAAGCTTCAAAAATGGTTGCAATACAGTAGTCCTCCCTCATATTAAGCAAACATTGAATATGATGGAGAGGGATATACTCTTTTGCATTGATATAGAAGTAGGGAAGGTTTGGAACAGTAAGGGAGGCCTTATACACCTCTACCTCCTCTATGGGCTCATCAATGACAGTACTACCTCTAAATTGAGCCACATCAAAATTTGAACTCTCCTGCTCCTCAGTTGCAGCATCAATTCCCACCTCCTCTAGGATTTCACTTGTCTCAAGCTGCAAGACTGTGGAAACATTTGTATTTGTTCCCTCTTTGTCTGTATCTTTCACTTCATCTCCTTTGCATTGCATATCAACTTTAAGAAACGAAAAGAAAAGAAAGGAAACTTCTTTCAGAACAAGGTTGCAAGGCTTTGAATGGAATTGACAAGAAATGGTAGGTGAACAAATAAATGGTCTTCTTAGAAAATCTTCCTAACGTCCTTGTTACTTTGCCTTTCTCAATTGAGTTTGTAGTAAATTCAGTTAGATGGCAATAAGTCTTACCATCCAAAACCAAACGCTTACCCTCAACTGCCTCTTCAAACTCTTTAAATTCTTCTGACAAAAATTCCTTCAATTTGTCTAGCATAACTGCAAGATCAAATAAAGGATTGAATATTTCATATGCCTCAATGTACACTTCCATGTCACTACCATCCGTGACAACAACCAAGAGCTTCTCACTTGGGCTCTCCTCTAAAATCTCTTCACGACCTTCACTCATGATTCGGTTGAAAAAAAGTTCAAGGCAAGGAAGCAAGATCAAATCGGAGTGATAGAGGCACAAGAAAGATCCTGCTAAATACTCCTACCTCTTTGTGGAGAGTCTTAGGCTGTAGAAGCAAAACCCAAACGAAGCGATAGAGGCATGAGGCACACTCTGCTCGCTACGGCTATCCGTCATGCAGGTGGTTAAGAACGTGGCAATAAAACCCGAATGGAGCGATAGTGCAATGAGGAAAACTTTGCAGACACCAACCCTCACGTTGTGACCAACATGATGGATAAGGAGAGAGCAGTGAAATAGAGTTGAAGTGAGAGAACTAGAGAGCTTTGAAAAGGTTAAGCTTAAGGATTCTTGCATCGTGCGGCACAAACTAAAAATAACACACCAAAAAAAGACACGATCAAGCTTAAATAAGGGGTCAAAAATGATCGTTATTGACACATGTCACTCATGCACACGTGCCACATGCCATAATTTCAACGGACACTGTACGGATGGTCAAATGTATAAAAAGCTCATGTCACGTGTTCATTTTCCACCTCTCCCAAACAACACGTTCGCGTCATTTCGTACCTCAAGCATCTTTCACCATCTCTTCTTTAATCTTATGTTGCATTTTTCTCATCGACCCGCACACCCTCTTTTGCAATATTTCATCTAATTTTCCCGAGCAACACGATAGCGGGTAGTTTCTTCCTTTGAAAATACCTACTATCCCGTTCTGTGGGATTTTCTCTCCAATTTCCGCATTGCTTTCAACTTCCCGCACGATGCAATAGCGAGCACTTCCAAACTTTGGGAGTACCTCTTATCGCGTACTACAGTATTTCCTCAATTCCCCGCACGACGGAATAGCGAGAACCTCTAGACTTTGGGAGTACCTCTTTTCGCACTCTGCAGTATTTCTTCAACTTCCTGCATGAAGTGATAGCAAGAACTTCCAGACTATGGGAGGACCTCTTATCGCTTTGTTCGGGATATTTTAGGAGTCTCTTTAACCTGCCATGGGCCTTGTTTTGGAAAATTTTGTGGCAAAGGACAAAGCATTTTCCGACTATCAAATGGCAAGGACAAAGCAAACTGCAAGAAAAGTTTACCAAGCTCCAAAAGATTCAAAGAAAGATGATGATGACAAGCAAGAAGAATTACTTGGGAAGAAATAAGAGAAACCACCTACACAACCTTGCCAAAGGCCTACTGCTAGGAAGAGATTGAATTATCAAGTCAAATCATTAAGGGAGATAAGGAAAGCACAGAAGTCTACTTGTCTTCTTATTCCAAAGCTACCCTTCATGAGAGTTGTCAAAGAGATATTGGATAGACTTGTGAGCATGATGAATATCAAAACCTTTGTTTCGGTAAGATGGCAATCCCAAGCCTTGATGTGCCTTTAGGAGGCTGCTAAGGATTTCCTTATAGACTTTATGAATGATAGCTACATTGCAGTTGCATTTGCTCACAGGGTCACACTAATGAGCAAAGATTGTGTGCTTGTGTCAAGGCTAAGGTACAAGTTTGATAAGTCTCTTGAGCTTATTCCTAGTGAGGATCTTAGGGCCTTCCAAATTTTAATTATCCCCCCTTCCCAGTAGCAGAAGAATTCAGGGGTTGTCATTGAAGATGTTACGCATTAGTATGAGACAAGAAAGGCCCAGGATATCAAAGCAGGCAAGGAGGTTGAGAGGTATCAAGACATGATGTCAGAGGATGCTATCCTTGTAGAGCAAGCAAAAATTTTAAGAGCATCCAACTCTCTCCTGTATGAAAAAGTTATAGGACAATGGTTGTGGATGTCTCCGTGTGTGGGGATGATGAGGTGTACTGTGACATATTCCCTCAAAACACAAGTATGCTTGTGAACCCCAACGTTGAGCTTGGTGATACTATGCTCTTTATTTGTCTCATGTATGTGTTGCCCCTTTGCTAATTATTAGTGCATGTGTGCCTACAAGGGCCTCATTGGGGGATGTGTTTTCTTTGACTTCAGGTGTCTTATGAGAGATCTTCCAGAGACTATAGCTATGCAAATTTCCATACTTGATCCTCTAGTGACAGAGTATCTATTTAACAAGCAAGGAAAACTTTCAAGTTTTTTTGAAGATTTTGACATGTTGACCTACAATTACATAATATACCCCTATGTTGAAGGGTAAATGTTAACTCCTAACAATTTATAATATTATGTGGTATTCCTAAGCTAATTGTTATTTTTTTGTAGAGGACATTGCAATACTATTATCTTCAATCTTTGTAGAGGAATTTATGAATTCATTGTCAAGTATCCATGGGAGAAGTAAATTGTAAGTATGAAGTATGATCTATGCTTTATGGCCCATTGTTTTCTATTAGTAGCTTTTTAATTGATGTCTTCTTGCAGTGTTGCCAAATTTATCATTGGTCACCTGAGTATCACAAATAAGGATTACAATATAGAAGGTTTCAAGTACTACAATCCAAAAGTGCCTTTACAAACAGACTCAACAGCTTATGGATGGAGGGTGCTTGCCAATGCATGGAGATATCTTGAGCCAAGGTGCAGGATGACTACACTCATTGAAGTGTGTATCTCATGTGCCATTGATTTTTTTTGACTTCTTAACTATTTTTGTACTCATGTCCTTTATTTTTTTTTCTATTTGTTGCAATTGCATGAAATCCAGAGTCTTGGGTCACGTGGGTGAGAGAGAAGGCTATTTCTATGGTTTTGGAAAGATCAATAAACCCAAATGATCCAGACTCTCCTATGGCACCAACTACAGATGAAATAGAGTCTCCTTTGCCACCAAAGAAAAGTAGAGCCACCAAGGGTTTGGATGCAAATAAAAGGGATCACAAGAAGAAGAGTCCTGCAAACAAGATCCATACAAAGAAAATCCCTTCAAAGAGGAGCCATACAAGTAAGAGCCCTTAAAAGAGAAGACATACAAAGAAGAGTCCTACAAAGAAGACCCATGCCAAGAAGAGTCCTGCCAAGAGAAGAGCCCCACCAAGAAGAAGAGCCCTGCAAAAAGAAAAGTAGATACAAAGGGCCATCCATTCCATTGACCATTGAAATTCAAGGTTCAAAAGCGTCATTCAACTAAGAATAGTAAGGGGGATGCATCTAGCTCACCTTTCAAGATACCACTCATGTTGCCAAAGAAGGTTGCCAGGTCACCCAAGCCAAACACTCCTCAAGAGCCCAAAGCACCAACCCCTGCCAAGCCCTGAGGAGCCCAAGTCACCACCACCCCCTCCTGAATTGACTTCACCCCCTCTTGAACACAAAAGAAAAAGGGTCTCTAAGGATGCAGAATCCTCTCAAGCAAAAAGAAAAGTGGAGTTTCATGATTGATTACTCCACAAAAGGTATGTACACTTTTGTTCATTTTGTCTATATAAACATACTCGGGGGGTTCACTATGTGTAAAACTACCATATCATGTGCATTCAAGATATGTTTGTAAAACCCCTAATCTATTAATCTTTTTAGGAATATAATATACCCTTTTCTCTTAAAATCTGTAAGTTTTTTTCAAATTTGAACAAATAATTCCCTTTTGTATATATATTTCTGTAAGTTTCAAGAACTTTAAATACCCTTCTGTTGAACTCACGTGATAGGTTACATTTTTATTAGGTGACCTCCCCGGGTAAACATATACCCTTTGGTGGTTCATAATTTTGTACTTCAAATACTTAATACCAACTATACGATTCTTAAATGCGTATCATGGTGTCAAGTCAGTTTAAAACAACATAAATAATGATCACAATAAGTTAGAAAAGACAAATATATTTGCAAAATGCAATGATTACACTATTGAACTTGGTTTTTCAAGTCCTTGAAAGTGGCTCAAATACAACTCTTTTTGGGGGAAGGCATGTGATGCAAGAGGTTGAATTCTCCATCCTTGTGCTCACCACAATTCCATCCACTTTGAATCTATACTTAGGAAATGTTTTATCAAGAAACTCAAGAGATTCTCTAACATCTTGTAGTCTCCAATTTGTTGCTACTATAAGGCTTCTATGCTCAGTGTGTGGATTGACTGTGACCTTTAGTTCAAACTCTGACAATTTTCCTTAGAGTCGAGAGGAACCCAACTACCTAATTTTCTTCTCCATCTCCTATAGTCATAGCTTAGAACTAATGATTGACGACATAGTTGATATGAGATAGACATATAATTTGGGCTTACTCTAGAACTAATATTATAACCAATATGGAAAGTTTCTTTGGTACTCCATCCGTCTCCAAGTACATTATCCAGTTTAGTCATAGAAAGTCTTCTATTAATCCACATCGTCTTTGTCCTCTGCAAGTCCATTGTTTTGAAACATGCCACAAAGACATGTATAAGGCAAGAACCATTGAGCTTTAATCCTTCTTGATGTCCTGCCCGGAGACATAGCTTTAAGGATGTCTTCTTTGACCTTGTATTTGAAGCTTGATATAGTACATGCATCAGGAGCTTCCCAGTCAAGTGAACTTATGGTGGGAACGGGTAACTAATGTAGTTCTCCATATGCACCTTTTCGTGATGGAACCTTGTATTTTGCAAAATAGACAAACAAATCCATTGGTTTGTAGACAGAAGGTGGCTTGTCAGCATACATAGCATCTGCAATCCCTTTATGCATTGATTTGAACGTACCACTTAGACTCTCCACAGGCTACCATTCCACAGCTGTTGAAGGAAATATATATAGAATGGAATCAAAAAATGAGAAAAAACATTGGGAGAATGAGAAACTCATTGTATCAAATAGAAGTTTTCTTTTACTTACAGTAAGAATGCAATGTGGGATGTCCGTCCAAGTCTAACACCATTTCCTTGGCCATGTACACATGTTGAACCTTAGCTAGCCAGTCATTTCAGTCATTTTGAAGGCAAGAACAGGACCTTTCCAATGGTTTTTCACTTTTTCATGTTTAGTTCTCTTCACTCTTTGTATACCTTTGCATGAAGGAAGCATTGTTACCCAGTCATTCAAGCAAAAAGATATGGGTTTCCAAAGATCATACTCTCTAACGTTATGAAAGTCACAAGAAGTTATGGATGTGAAGGGCGACGTGAAAAAGATGCCATGAAAACTCAGAGAGTAGAGAAGAAGAAAGAAAATACAGAGACAAAAAAGACTTAAACCTGTCACAAAATAGAGGGAAAGTGAAAAAGGTGTACATTTGAAAAAAGTAGGTGATTTGTCATTCATGGCCTTGTTTTTAGAGCCTTCTCACATAGATTTTGTATCTTTTGACAATGATTTTGTGAATGATAAAATAGAATAAAATATGAGACTTCATTACTTTGGGCCGCAAATTTAATGAGCTTACTCACCGAAAGCACCTAAATATAGCAATTTTAGCCTTATGATCAATACATTTAACCGCTCTCCGTCAAAATATGACAACCAAAACCAAAGATAGAGCAGACAAGAGTTCCATACTTTTGTATACGTGTCAAACGACTATTGGACTATTCCTTAATCCTTAAATTAACAAATAGCCCTTTTCTAGCCATTTTTGGCCCTAATGTATTCAAGGGAATAGCCAATAAACACACATTTTTTTACTTATGGATCAAGCTTATTTCTTAGCTCATCCGTCATATGCACATAATCAATACACTCAATGTTGGGGGGTCCATTGTAGTATACCTCCAATGACCAACATATAGAGTGATGAGCTACCCAGTTAGGGTGGCATGAAAACACTTACACAAGATTAGTGAGCTAATCAATGCAACACAAACAATAAACTCTGTAAGGTGACCTTGACGTATGGAGGAGCTAAGCCACAAATTGGAAATCTCCAATTCCACTTCTTCTCACCTAAATCAACTCACTCAAACATAGTTATGATTCCAATGATGCACAACATTGCTAATCATATCATTCTACATACTAATTACAAACGCACACACATATATCTAGCAAGCAACCACGCTTCAATAAAATCTACATGCACACACAAAGAATAGACAGAAACATCTTGATGTGGAGGCTTCTCCTGCTGAAGAGAGAAGGATCTCTCCTCTTGAAGAGCTCGTTGTAACTTCAGGGCTTCTGATTCGATGCGTAAAGAAGTCAAGGGGTCAGATGGACTTTGCAAGAGTACTGAGGCAATCTCTACTTGAGGAAAGTTCTTGAATTGCATTCTCTCTCCTTCTATCCTGGTAGCAACAGTGACAAACTCCTATAGAGTGCCTTCAGGTTGAAGACTCTCTCAAAGATTTTGTTCACTACAAGAGGTTGTGTGCTCTTGTGACGCTGTTAACGACGAAAATACACTGGGTTTTTATAACCCCCGGCGTCGCTAAAACCGTCGCTAATAGCGTCGCTATAACCGTCGCTATGACCGTCGCTATATGCGTCGCTATATAGAGACGCTCATAGCGACGGTTATAGCGACGTTTACACAGAAGTCTATAGCGACGCTCATAGCGACACTACAGAGCCATAAATAGCGACGGTTATAGCGACGCCCGAGAGAAATTTTTTTTTTTGGTGACAGGGCATTGAATGCCTTGCCACCCATCAACCATATTGTACTTGATTCACTTTTTTAAAAAAGTGCAAGGGTAGATAATAGACCCAAAATAGTCACCCACAAGACGCATTGTTTGCAAAATTGACAAGCGTAAAATTGACAATTGTACACATCATAGGCAAAATGAATTGATTGGCAAATGTAATAATGACAATTGTACAACATCATAGGCATAAATAATTGATTGGCAAAATGAACTGCGGTGACAAATGTAATAATATACACAGTTCAAAAAGACGTATAAAATCCGTCTCATGATACATAAGCTATGAGAAACCCTAAACTAATGCTATCTAGCTACGGCTAAACTGACGTCGTCTAGTCAGACGTCTCATCGCGTCCAAGCGGCGTATCTGTCGGATTCTGCAAAAAAAGACAATAAGACAGCTTTCAGTAAGTATAAACATATAACGACATTTATAAAACAATACAAAAAATAGAAAAGAGTAAACCCTAATACTAACCATGCCGCCAGGAGAACTGAGAATGTCCATCAGGGCGTTTAAGCCCTTCCTGCTTGCGTACTCGCACCCGTACGGTGTGGGATCACGTCCTGTCATCGACCACTGTCAAAACATACAAAGAATTCATTATGTTAGAATTAAAAAACTCATAAACCCTAAACTATCGAACATAAAGAGCAATGCAAAAACACTTACAAAATCGGCCTCAAATGATGCCCATCCACCGCTCCCCAAGTGGTGTGAGCTCCCTGCCTCTACTCGCGCTCTGGCTGCATCCTTTTGTTGCTTCCACTTGTCGGGATTCTCGCGCGCTGCTTTCTTCGCATTCTTCCAATCTTCTTTGGCCAGCCAATCTGGCCTGTTCCACCCATGCTTGATTGCTTTTTGCACTTCGAAACGCTTGTGTTTGCAGTATTCGCGCATTCGAATCTTCATCAGGTCTTCATTGAAGCGTTGATCCCGTGTTGGAACGGGAAACTCATCATGAAGTATGGTGATGACTCTGTTTTTTTAATCACTTGGTACTTCACTCCATTTGTTTAGTATGTAGTGTCTAAACAGCTGAGAGCAAAGACCACACATGCGCCAGATCACCTTCTTGCCGTCATCATCCATGATGATGCCGCCGCTGAAGTCGACGGAGTAAGGCAAGCCCTCTGGCCGGTGACGCATGAACCTGGGTGTCCCGGAAGGGGTCTCTAGCGGCGTGTCGATGGGGGTACGGACGTCAGGTGTCTCCACCGGCGTCTGGGCCCTGAAGCGAGGAGTGTCGAGTGGGGTGGCCCTTGGCGGAGTAGGTAGAGGTGTGTAGCTTCTAGGAACAGTTAGCCGTGCAAAACCTGGCGTAGATGGCGATGCTCTGGCTGGTGTGGGGGCGGGCAAAGAAGGGGAGGGTAAAGAGCCTCGTCGAACACGAGGCGGTGTGGAGGCATCGGTGGCGGAATCCCCACAACAACCGCCACCGCCACCACTAGAGCGCCGGTGTCTACACGAGTGTGAAGCTCGTCTCGTCGACGCCGAAGCTTTGGAGTACGCCGAATGCTCCGAAATAGAGGGAGATGCGGATGGAGTAGGAACGCGCGATGATGCGCCAGAGCGATGACGCTCCACGTACCACAATCTCTTCTGCGGTGACAAAGAAGAAAGAAACTCCTCATCATCCATACCTGCATTAAACACACGAATATTTAAACTTAATATTGAATGAATAGAGTAGACAATGACGCAAAGACCATTAAATACAATGACGTAATGACGCATATAAATACAATGACGCAATGAATTGAGTGATTAAAGAGGCAAGTCGAAAACTCAAAATTTTCAATCAAAAGATGTGAGCGCCATGGAAGGTACTTAGAGAGGCAGAGCTTTTACAACCCGGAGCAAAATTGTTCAAATACAATATTTGTGGCTTTAAGAGATCTCTCTCTCATCCTCGCATAACTCAACATAACTTCCTATATCTATATAGAGCTCTTCGTTTAAACACATATCCTCTGTTTCATTTTGTAGCTCCTCTGCATGCACCCCATATAGAGTAGTAGCATCTTGATGCTCGTCTGGCACCACCGCAGCGGCTTCTGATTGAGCATCTTCTCTGATCTCCTCCATTGATGCCGTTGTGATTGGCACATGGTAGCCTTCATACGTCCTTGCACTACGAGGGGCTACCTCTATGACGTACCACCAGTTTGATGTAGACTTTGTAGGATGAAATATTACCTGCCAGAGCCACATAACTTACATGAGAGCTTTCAAGCACATAACTTGTAAAAGGGGGATGTTAACTATTTACATACTTACTTGTTCACAATGCTTTGGTAGTACGAAAGTGTCTCTTAGGTCAGTCCATTTCTTAGTAGAATCCACCTCAAGAAAACCAGACTCTCCTCTACGCACAGTAGCGTTGCGACCCTCCATGATTATCCTGAACCATTGCACGTCGAACAAGTCGACAAAAAATCCTCTGTAATCGATCCTCAAAATCTCTTGCAGTGTGCCGAAGTAAGTGAGTTCCGCCACCACAAGATCTGCATCAGAGGAACTTCGTCGACTAGACTGTTCAAATTTTGCCATGATTCCATAATCTTGAGTAAAACGCTTTTTGTCGATTCGTTCCACCCTAAAATGTCGACCTTTACACCATGCTGCTGTGTATGACTTATACTACAACGAACAAAGATTATGAGTGGCCGTTCAAACATTTAGAAATAAAGTCACTAGCATGTCGTACATTGCAAACTTACCTTGGTCGCGCAACCCCGAGAGTACTCCCACTCTTCCTCAATCACTTCGTCACCGCATTGTTGTATGCTTTTCAATTGGTTGTGCTACCATCTTAAGCTCATGAAGGTTGGTAGGCTCTCTAGAACCGTCGGATGGTGCATAGGTCCTCGTCTCCACTCGATTCGTGCCCTTTGTCGCTCTTGCTTTGCATCCTCATATTGTGAAATCCACTTTTGCATCACTGGATTGTGAAGCATGCAAAATCGGTTGATTTTAGCCTCTAGATCTTCCGTCATCTTCTTCTCAACACCGAGATTGCACATGACAATCCCAGATATGCGCTCATCATCTATGGTTCGCCATAGCGTGTCCCGGGCTTTATCAAATCCGTCTAGCCACTCTCCAATGTACACTAGGGACTCTGATACCAACCAACCTTCTGCCATGCTACCCTCCGGACGTGCCTTTTGACGCACATATCCCTTAAGCGTTTTCATGAAACGTTTTAAGAAGAACATCCATCTGGAATGAACTGTGCCAGCTATTTCCACCTCATCAACTATGTGAACAAGAAGATGCACCTGAATGGTTAGCATGGTAGTAGGAAAATGTTTCTCAAACATGCACACAAGCTCCGCAGCATTTAGTTTGGTGAATGGTATGGTGTCTACGTTGATCTCCTTTTGTGAGATCCATTGCACCAGCTTTGCAAGTTTGTAGATTGTGTTACGGATGTCGAGAGACAAACATCCCTCAATGGCAACCGGTAAAATAAACTGTAAAGTATGTGCAGCAATGATATTAAAGTCCACATTTTATGCAATGATATTAAAGTCCACTATGAACGTACCTGACACATTTTATGCCAATCGTGTGACTTCAAACCGGTAAGCTTTCCTTCTTTAGTAAAACACGTTCGGAGCGAGTGCATTACGCCAGTGGGGAACCGCAAAGATCGAATGGTCTCTTTTACTTTGAGTTCTTGGGCTCCGGTGAAAATCCATGGTGCTTTAGGGAGTTTTATCGATCCATCAGACGCTGTTTGCGGCCAATATTGCTCCATACGATCCACATTTCTAAGGTCAACTATGGATCCCAAAGTATCTTTCTTGCCGGTCAGATGGTCCCATAGTAGATTACCCACATTCTTGAATATGTGCATTGGATCGAGCAAGTGATTGATCATGAGTCGGGGCCAGTATGGTAACTCGTACCATAGAGATAGTCTCTTCATCCTTGGAGGCAATCCGTCATCACACATCTCCTTCTGCTCTAACCATGCTTGTGTAGACATCCTTGGTGGCTCTCTTCCCAAAAAGCCGTCGCGTAACACATGATTCTCTGGAAGATACGCTTGATGACCTTCGTAGATTTTCTTCTTCAGTGAGGGCACCCTACGTGCATTCAGTCTAGGTCCACATGTGACACATGCTCTGTATCCGCTTGTTTGAAGCCCTGAATGTATACACGTGATAATAGATCAACTATGGGAAAAAACAAGATTTACAGTGTCTGAGTGAGGAGTGTCAATAGATCACCTGAGCATTCTGTTAGCCCGGGATAGTCATGCATGGTCCACATTAGAATGCCTCTGATCAAAGCATTCCGTCGTCCTGTGTGTCAGCTCATATCCACCACCTCTATGCCAATCCACAATTGATGTAGCTCTTCCAATAGTGGACGAAGATACACATCCATATTCCCCACTTTATATCGCCCTGGCACAATCAAGCTTAGCCATAGGTGCCCCTTCTTCGTAGTCAACCACGGGGGAATGTTGTAGTTGACGATGACAACGGGCCATACACTGTAAGATGTTGATCTTTGACCAAATGGATTTACGCCATCCATAGCCAGGCCTAAGCGCAAATTTAGAGCTTCCCTTGCAAAATCCGACCATGTTCCATCTATATGTTTCCAGGCTGCGCAATCTGCAGGAATTCGTAGCACACCATCCGAAGATTTATTCTCCTCATGCCATGATGCTAGGGCGGCCATGGACTTACATTCGAAGAAATGCTTGATGCGAGGAAGCAGAGGAAAATGTCGCAAAACCTTTTGTGGAATTTTTGTCCCGTGGAGATCTACTCGATATCTTTCGGAATCACATTTCGGACACTTCTCCATGTCTATGTATTCCCCTCTGAAAAGAATGCAGTCATTAGGACAAGCGTGGATAGAATTGTAATCCATCCCCAAGTTTCGCAAAATCTTTCTTGCTTCATCTCGGGAATCTGGCATCACATTGTCAGCTGGTAGTATGTGCTCTTTAAGCAATCTACACAACATAAAAATACGATACAGTCGTGTAAAAATCTATCAGATCATCATACATTTAGAGTTTTATTAAAGTAAACTAATTTTAATAGATCACCTGAAAAGCGCTGTGACGCTAGTGTCACTCCATCCAAACTTTGCCTGCATGTTGAGAAGAACCAGGAGTGCTTTCAATCTAGACATACGTGCTCCATTATACAATGGCGTATCGGCTTCACTTTTCATATCATCATAGATAAGCCTTTATGAATCCATGATCGTCTTGATCATTTCATCAATCTCGGGCTCAAACATTGCCTCGTTGGAAATGTGCTCTGCATGATCATCCCCCGAGCTGTCAGAGGCTACATCTTGTGGCCTCACATATGCTGTTTGGCCAAAGCGCCTGCGAACACGTCTATTGGGTTGCAAGATTGCTGCTTGTTGGCCAACGTCAGAGTCCGACGAGTTCTAATTGGCAACAACTCGATCTATAATAGATGGATTGTACTCGCCAAATTCGCGAACGTGCTGCAAAGAAACACGTCTTGTCCGTCGCACATCATGCTTGCATTGATTACAAGGACATAAGACCCTTGTTGAGAGATAGGTGTTTCGATTGGACGGTCCCACATCCTCGTCACTACTCATAATGAGGATAAAAATCTTATAACATGGACAAAAAATTTAATATTCTATTGGCATTCTTCGTCTTATCTCTCTCTCTCTGTCTCTCTCTCTCTCTCTCTCTCTCTCTCTCTCTCTCTCTCTTTACCTCACATTCTCTAGTCATGTCCAATCCCCGCACACCTCGGTCTAGAGGTGCACGGAGATCAGAACCACCGGGTTATAATCTCATCTTTATTGGTCAATACCTATATTTGTGGGTACAAGAAATCTAAAGACCCATGTCTACATGATACTGCATGTAGTGGACAAAACCCCTTTGCCTCTTCTCTAGCTGTAGCACTTCACAGCATCTTAACATCTTTTCACAGTAGATCTTTTCACTGTTCGTCTAACTCTAAACCCTAAACCGTAAGTAATTCTTTCGTGGACTCGATCTAACATAAATAAGCGTAAATCTAACTAAAAATAAACCTAAATCTAATTTAACGTAAGTCTACATCTAACCTAATCTTTAACGTCTTTTGGGATAGTTTCCTACGACGTTAAAACTCTCTTCTTCTTGTGTGTGTGTGTGTGTGTGTGTGTGTGTGTGTGGGTAAACCCAAATAAACCTAAGTCTAATCTAATATAACATAAATCTAAATCTTACGTAAATTATGTTATATTAAAAACAAAGAACTAAACTAATAGGGATTATAAGAACCTTAAAACTGATTTAACACATAATTTTTCACATAACTCGGCAAGAGTTGGCGTTCTCATCACTAAAGATGTGAGAGTTAACTTCCGGCGGTGACGCTGCCTCATCTCCATCCACATCTGACGATAGCAATTGGCCCTTTAGACCGTTCTTGCTCTTGTTACTAACTTTGAAGTTGTTGTTGAATGATTAGAGGTTGTCTAGATGGTCATTGCGTCGGGGATGTAGTGACTCTTGCCGCCCTGAAGATCCACCTTCTTCCCTATCTTCTGAAGACATTTCACCAGTACTTTTGGATCGACGGAGCCCACCATGAGTGAAGGCAGCAATACCCTATATTCCATTGAGGGCTTTCTTCACCCGCTTCATGCAGGCATCGCAGTCTATGGAGACCTAAATCTAATCTAATATAACGTAAATCTAAATCTAGCGTAAATAAACGTAAATCTAATTAAAAATAAACCTAAATCTAATCTAATTTAACTTAAATAAACCTAAATCTAATTTAACGTAAGTCTACATCTAACCTAATCTTTAACGTCTTTTAGGATAGTTTCCTACGACGTTATAACTCTCTTCTTCTTGTGTGTGTGGATGTGTGTGCCAATAAAACGAGATAAATGGTATAACCTTTCTATCACCCATGCCAAGTATGATAGATTGGTTATGCCATTTCCCTCTTGAATAATAGGTCTTGAGTTCAACTCCTCGTCGGCTAGATCTTTAGGTCTTTTAATTTTAATTAGTTTCCTACGACGTTAAATTAGTTTCTCTCTCTTTCTCTCTCAATGTGTGTGCGTTTTTTTGGATCGTATGCATGTTTTCTCTCTCTTTTCCTCTCTCAATGTGTGCGTTTTTTGTTTATGCATGTTCTCTCTCTCTTTTCCTCTCTCAATGCGTGCGTTTTTTGTTTATGCATGCTCTCTCTCTCTTTTCCTCTCTCAATGTGTGTGTGCATTCTTTGTTTATGTATGTGTGTGTGCGTTTTTGTTTATGTTTGTACTCTCTCTCTCTCTCTCTCAAAAACACTATGTGTGTGTGTGTATGTGTGTGTGTGAGAGAGAGAGAGAGGGAGAGAGAAAGAGTGGAAGGGAACATGAGAGTGAGGAGAGGGAAGGAGCATACCTGACTCTCCTTCCTCTCCTCGTGTGTGTGTGTGTGTGTGTGTGTGTGTGTGTGTGTGTGTGGAGAAGAAAAAGAGAGAGAGAGAGAGAGAGAGAGAGAGGGAGAGCGTTACCTGCTCCTTGCTTGAGGGCGCCGAAAAACTTAGATCTGAGATCTGAGCTTTTGGGCGCGCTCTGTTATTTTTTTAGCCCAGTCGGCGTCGCTATGAGCGTCGCAAATTTCTTTGTAAATTTGCGACGCTCATAGCGACGCCGGGAAATTTTTTTTTGAGCGTCGTTGTGTGAGCGTCGCTAATATGAATAGCCTCTTGTAGTGGTTGTGAAGTCTTGGCAAGAGTCTTCTCCACCCACTTCTTGACCATGAATTCTCATGGTGGCTGGGAAAGCTTGGTGACAAGGGACTTTTTTATGTTTGTGAGTTCTACAAAGTCTCATTTGCTTGGAGCATTTGGTTGCCAACTCATCCAAAACCTTCTCTTTGAATTCACATGGTCTGAAAGCTTCACAAAACTGCTACCTTAGTGTTGTCCAAGTAGTAAAGTGGTTTTTAGCAAGTTGGATGTACCATTTATCTGCTAAGCCATCCAAAGTTGACGGGAAGAGAACTGGGTAGGCATCTTCTCTATTGAGCTAGCATGGTCATCTACATCCTCTATGGAGAGTCCTCTGAAAGTCAAAAACTTTATGTTCACCTTTGTCAAGATGCTTGTGAGCTCCTGCATGGTGGCTTTCTTAGGAGCGTTTTGCTCAAGAGCAAACTATAACATAGTGGACAAGAATTTTATTGGGAAGTCAACCTGGAAGGTGAAGAACTGGTTGAGGGAATGGAGGTAGCTCCATGGGAGGGAAGGGGTGTCGAGACTCATGGACTTCTACTTGGCATGAGAGGTTGACAGTTTCTATGGTAGTACTTCAAAGGGCTCAGTAGTGGACTTTGTCGATCTTTAAACTGCCTTGTATATGTCATGTAGTAGCAACAATACATGCAAGCTCTGGGTGTCAAGATCCTCAAACTTGTTGGATAGTCTAGACCAGCTAGACCAGACTCAACTAGACCAAGCAAGACTCAACTAGACCACTCCTACTAGATAGGGGTGAGAGAGACTAGACCATCTAGACGAGGAGAAGATGGACTCGAACAAGATGGACCAAAGCAAAGCTGGTCTAGACCAAGCTGGACCACACAAGTAGATTAGACTAGGTGAGGAGTTGAACCAGCTAGCTCCTCAACCTGTAGGCTCAATGTAGTGGAGTGAGACTTTAGTTGAGGTCCCACCAAGCATGCCAAAATGAGAGCACCTGTAGCAAGGAAAGTGTATTGTGCTCTCTATAGAGGGTGCTCCTTAGTGCGATAAGCAAGGAACCTCACTCCAACATAAAATAAATTTCACACAAAAACAAAACAACAACTCAAAGCAAAAAAATAGACTCAAAACCCATTGGATCTTGACAAACTCATATGACCACACAGACTCCGGCTGGTAGCACACTCGGCTCCAAGTCCAAGACTCTAGGCTACAATGGGGGTGTCAAGGCTCTAGTGTGTAGGGAGGGTGTAGAGGTGCGGTGTTGGACTCAAGATGCAAGAATTAAAACACTAGGATAATGACTAGAACCAACTACTAATATCTACAATCATAAAGAGCCAGCAACGAGTAGCAAAATATCCGAGCCTAGTTAAGTCTATCTCTAAACTATGGTGGTGGTGATTTACTCATGGTGTTGAGTAGACCATCACCCATATCCTGCCGTGTGTCACTGACCAGAAGAGAGTCCGCCCAGTGTGAATTCCAACCCAACTATAGCTAACTGCATGTCATGCACCAGTGACATTGTAGCCCTGCTACAAGCTTGGAAAGCAAAGTGGCATCTGCATCTCATGATCAATGATACCTAGCCTACCCTCTTGATGAGGTAAAACAATAGTCCTCCAACCAACACGTGGCCTCGTATCACTCATACTATCTAAATCTCCCTAAAAAAAATTGCACACCAAATGTGAGACAAGGCTTGAGGATACAAGGTCCAACAAGAAGAAGTAAACCAAGCTATAGCAAGTAAAACTTGATTCGCTACTAAATCTTTGCATGCTAATGATGAGTGCATGGTTGACCAATGACAAAGCTTCCTACAAATTGATATCAAAACCGGATCAAAGTACTACTGATAAGAGACATCTAGATCAACATGAAAGCCCACACATCCACAAGCCTGGCCTTGAGCCAACCGAGTAAAATGAAGCTACTATCCCCATTGATAGGGATCCTCTTCTCCAACCACAAAGCCAAATGATTTGTGCCACTTGATAAGAGCTCCATTACTACAACAGAAAGTAAAAAGAGCATCCAACAAGGTGTTCAAAGTATCAGGTGCACAATGAAAAATAACAAAGTATCATCTACATACTCATAATTCAAAACATCTTGCAATCCCTCAAGAGGTATGTGTAAGCCTTGAATCTATGGATTCCTACCTCGGAGAAACAAAGACATGGTTTTTGCAAAAAATAGAAATAATTATGGCATAAGAGGGCAACCCTTGCACACTAAAATCGAGAGAGAGTGAACCATCTACCAACATGTCCACCTATCGCAACAAATTTTGTAGCTGATCTATACAAAGCAGAGATCCCCTGAATCCACTACATAGGGAAACTCATATGAAGCAATGTGCCCTCTAGAAAATTCCAAATCCACTTGATCATATGCTATTTTCAAAATCAAGAAGCATGACCGTTGTAGACTAATTAGACTATCGTACCAATTCTATTTCCTCATAAAACGTAAGTACATTTTCCAAAATACTTTGATCTTGAACAAAGCTTATTTGAGAAAAGTGAATGAAATCCAGAAGTTACGGCATCAAAATAGCACCAATCAAGTAAGCCAATATTTTATAGAGCGAAATCAAACAAGTGATTGACCACTAAGAGCTTAAAGAGGAGGCACCTTCACGCTATGAGGTGATCAACTGGAGCTTGTCCATCAGATGCGTCTTACATAGACACAGACCTTGGAAACTAGAACTTCAAGCACCCCTACACGTACTAGTATAATGGGGCCGCCTTGAGTGGAACCATAGCTACCGCCTACCATCTTGACCAAGTGCATACTATGGCTCTTTCAAGACAGTATAATGTGCATGAGCCATCTACTTTTGATATTAAAATCCAATCCATAGATAACACATCATTTGAATAAAGAGGTAACTATGCTCTTCTTGCTCACTATTTATTTTTGAGTTGTCAATGATGGTCTTTGTTTTTTGTATTTTCTTTTATAAAACTATAGGGACATTACTTTTTCTCTACCTTCTAAAGGTCTATGTAGAGGCAAAAGTCCTCCAGATTGCAACACCCCCAATGGGTGCAACCAAAATTCAATAATCTTTCTGCAAATGAAGGGGTGGAAGCTATAGATCACTCTGAAGCCATGGTTTGTGCACTACCAAGATAGGTGATAAACAATGTCGTGTTTGGTAGCACAAACATTTATAGTAAGCATGGTTCACTTTTGAAAGCACAAGTTATGAATATATTCTCTTGGACTTGTTGCAAAGTATGGTCAACATGGGAAGGGTGAGAAAGCTTTGGATTATTTTCAGTGAATGTGGAGTCTAGGCTTCTCTTTTGAGGGCATGTGGCACCATGCATGTTTTTCATCTAGGTAGACAAACATTGCCAACATTTTTAGTTCAGGTTGTTGGAAACCCTGTTGTGTTTGATATAGCATTGGTGATCATTTTTACTAAATTTACTTCAATTTTTGTAGAGAAATGGCTCTCTATTGTATTGCACTACCAAGATAGGTGATAAACAATGTCATGTTTGGTAGCACAAACATTTATAGTAAGCGTGGTTCACTTTTGAAAGCACAAGTTATGAATATATTCTCTTGGATAGGACTTGTTGCAAAGTATGGTCAACATGGGAAGGGTGAGAAAGCTTTGGATTATTTTCAATGAATGTGGAGTCTAGGCTTCTCTTTTGAGGGCATGTGGCACCATGCATGTTTTTCATCTAGGTAGACAAACATTGCCAACATTTTTAGTTCAGGTTGTTGGAAACCCTGTTGTGTTTGATATAGCATTGGTGATCATTTTTACTAAATTTACTTCAATTTTTGTAGAGAAATGGCTCTCTATTGTATTGCATGCGTCTTGTTTTTTTCTTTTTCTATACAAAGAAAAGCACGCCGTATCATCTTGGCATTTCAATTTAGTAAGAGGCACACCGTATACAAAGAAAAGCCCACTGTATCATCCTGTCATTTCAATCTTACATACACTAGCTCAACTAATTCTAATTAGCTTTCCTCTATACCCCTCAACTCCCTCTATACTTGATTGCACTCAAAGAAGAAAAGGGATCAATAAAATAAAAAGAAACATAAAAAACATGAATATCGCTACAAAGGCTTTATTCTTTGACAGACATCCTTCCATATGCTAGTAGAGACTCCATATATGCTCTTAAATATACACATAAGCAAACCAAAACCCGTTCTAATCAAGCCCTATTTAAAATCACTTTAAATTCAAACAATAAAATAAAAAAGTGATTGAAAACATGGAGAAACACCTCCCACGATAAAACCAAAGGCTTTACTCTTTCTCAAATGCCCTTTCATATGCTAGTAGAGACTCCATAAGTGCTCTCATATGTACACATAGTTAAACAAAAATGCATTTAACACTATAGCCAAAACAAAAAATTCCACACCACCAAAATGTAGATTTGAAAAATCCCAAACCTTAACGTATTTGCATGTGAATGCACTCTAAATTCAAAACGAGGATCGAAACACACCCAAAACACGGTCAAAACTAAAATAGAGTTTTGGAGAGTCTCAACCCAAAGGGCTATGCACAAATTCAAGAAACAGAACCTCCAAAAAAATATGTATACCTCAAGGGTTTTAATTGGCAAAGCCTAGAAGCAACAACGACAGAAGAGAGCTCTATTCCACACAGGTTATTCATCAAACCAACCTTGAGCAAGGGTAAAGTTGCACAACTAAACCTCCATGTTCATGGCCTCCTTGATGAGAGACACACTCTCTAGCCAGTTTTAAAGCCCTCAAATAAACATATGGGCACCTTTACTCTAGACTCCCTCTACGCCAAACTTCGCACCCTTCACTACAAGTTGAACCTTTGTATTTCTTCTTCTTCTTCTTCCTTGAATACCCAATAAAATCTAAAAAAAATATAGGTATATTCATGGTTTCTATGTACATAGTCAAAATTTTAAAATACCAACACTTGTACATACAAAAATAGTGAAACTATGTACACTATGCAGTTGTCGCACATGCATAATGAAACTTGATACATGCCCCTTTTGTACATTTTTTTTTCGAAGAAAAAGATCCTTCAATTAGTTAATGAAATTGCCCATAGGGCTACAACCACCTCTACAAGAGAGGGCTACAACAATCATGAGGGGGAGACTGTCCCAATAAAAAATCAACAAATGTACAATGAGGCTAAATCAAGAGATGGGAGGAGGGAAGAGCCACACAAGTGGACGATAGTGCCATCTGAGCACACCTTGGACCATGGTGAAAAAAGATCCAAGGTGCCAGAGTCAAAGGAAAGCCTCTTTGCGCTCCCGCATGCGGTCGGAGCTATCGTGGAGTCTCTCGAACTTTCCTCTGAGAGCATGGATTAGCTCTAGCCAAAGATCCCAAACAGTCTTTGCTGGTGGTACAAGGCGAGCCTTGAAGATGCCAAAGCAACGGGCCCGCCAAATGAACCAGAGTGTCAGGCCGCAGATGAGCTCCCAACACTCCTCTCTTTCAATTCACCACTCCTGTGGGGTAAGCTCTATAGCAGGTTGGAGTGTAGGTCGACCCCCTGCATCACTATCATCCTGTTGGTGGAGGATAGCTCAAACTAAAGTGTTGGGCCCGTGAAAGTGGACCAAGCATCTGCCCCCCAAGTGTACTGCCAAGTTGTGGAAAGAGATGGCATCAGCCAAAGAACATGAAGCCAAACCTGTTGTGCCAAAGGACAAACCCAAAGACAATGACGCTGACTCTCCACAAGATGGTCACAAGCTGTGCATGCTGCCGAGAGACCACTATGTACAAGCCAGCTCCCACTCTAGCACTAAGCTGCTGAAGCAAGAACTCCTTCCAAGGCGCCTCTCTTGGAAGGAGACCTTTGACAACAAATTTCCCTAGAAGGGCTTTGCTCTGCTGTGTTGGTTCTATGATCCCCAACCCTCCCTAAGAACAAGGAAGAATGATGACCTACCATGCCACTTTGGCTCGGGCTATTTAAGTGTCACTCCCTGACCAAAGGAAGTTCCTGATCAGCCTCTCTACTTGATTGATGCAAGAACTCAGAAAGATCCAACAAGAAGTGATGTACCACATAGTAGCCAACAACACCTGGTTGGCCACTACAACTTTGCCTGCTAGAGAAAGTCGTGCGGAGATCCAATGCAACAACTTCCTCCTAATGGACAGGAGGAGGGGAGAAATGTACTACTCGGGAGACAAGTCCAAGCCAACCTGATAGCCCAAGTATCAAACTGCAGTCCCTGGGGGAATCCACTTGACATCCAATCCGGCGTAGGAGCACTACCAACCGAGAAAGCCACTGTCTTTCTTTAATTGATCAGTGTGCCTGATGCATGACAAAAGGTCTCAAGAGCCTACTCACACATGTGAAGAGTGGCCTCCTAGCCACATCCAAGTACAAGGCTGAGCATCTAGTAGCTCATCTCCCCGAATAGGGAGCGTTAAGCCACGTAAACCAACCTACTGTGAAACCAAAAACCTGCTCATCACCTCACCATAGAACAGGAAGAGGACGGGGGCAAGAGGTCAGCCCTGTCTGACCAATCGAGAGAGCATGAACGATCACCTCTATCTCCTGACAAAAGTACCTGACTGTGTGCCCGTATGTACAGAACTAACACACCTCTGATCCAAGCATCTGAGAAGGCCATCCTGCACAAAGTTCTCTCCAAAAAGTCCTAATCAACTCTATTGTAGGCCTTCTCAAAATCGAGAAGTATCACTAGATCCTCACCACGGAGCCGCATGAGGGCAAAAGCCTCCCAAAAAGTAAAGATGTTGTCAAGTATACTATGCTCCTTGACAAAACCTGTCTGTGTCCGATGCATAATGCTCTCTAGAAGTGGCTCAATCCTCAAATTCAAAGCCTTGGTAAGAATTTTGTAGAATGAGTTGAGGATGGTGATGGATCGCCACTGTTGAATCTCATCCAAGGAGCCACCCTCCTTGGGAATGAGGTAGATTAGGCACTCACTCATGTTGTCAGGCATCTCTCTTGTGTGTAAGATGTACTGAAAAGATTTTCACAGATCTAAGCCAAGAAAGTCCCAATACTCCAAGAAAAATCTCGGAGTCAAACCATACTCACCTAGACGGCTACCAATGGGAAGTGCTCTAAGAGCCGCGTGTAGCTCCTCTAGCTAACGAGGTAGCTCAAGCCTTTGGTGCATCTCCTCAGTCAAAAGACAAGGCATCTGTACCCACACCTGCTCTTTGCATGCATCCTGACACTCTGACTGAGGCTCTACAAATAGTAGATCACGATAAAAGTTAGTAGCAACTGCACGCATGTCCTTTGGCTCTAAAGTAATTAACCTATCGGGCCTCCTAAACTGACTGACCTTGGCATGCATATGTCGAGGACCCACTGCCTCAAAGAAAGCGCCTGTCACTCTATCACCCACCTAGGTCCATTGAGATGTCTGTCGATGGAAAGCAAACTCATGGTGCCTCTCCTCTTTGCTGACAAGCTCCTGGCGAGCCTCTTGCAAACTGCTCCTCCAACCAAGGGCTGTCTAGATGATGCTCCTTCATCCTCTGCAAGGAAGTAACACCCCATCGAAGATGCTACTCCTCCTCTCTCACTGCAGCTAGGCAAGCTGAGGACTTCGGAAGAAAGAGTTGACTAAGCTGAGCAAGTCCTGAGACCACTCTGTTAGCAGAAAAATCTTGTATGTCTAAGCTCTCTGTCCAAAGAGCCACAACTCGCTCTCTAAGCGCAAAGTCTAGCAAAACCCTCTCAGGGATGCGTAGCATCGTGCTCCCCTCCTTCTGCCTATCTGCCATTGTGAGGATCAATGGTGCATGGTCCAAAAAGGAAGTCCCAGCCAGAATGCCAATTGTCCCACCCAAGTCATAGAAGTGGTCACTAGTGTAGAAGTGATCTATCCGAGATAGATTCACTCCTCCCACCCTGTGGTCCGAATGATAGAAGGCTAGGATATCTTGGGGCCTCACAAAGCTATAATGCTTCCGCACATTTGAAACCCGCAAAGTCATTCAAAACCTCTCCCAAGTTGCCAACTCAACTCCATGCACAATAGTATGTCTACCTCCAATCCTATCAGAGGGGTCCTCCAACATATTGAAGTCACCCCCAATGCACCATTGATCTACCTGCAGGGCAGAGACTGAACAATCTGAGACCAAAACTCTTCATGTGCACTTGCCACATTGGGCGCATAAATTTTCAAGAAGCCCACGAGGTAACCTTGAACCTCCATAGTGATCCACTGAGCCCTGCCTGGCACAATAATCCCTTTGCCCACAATGGGTTGCTGCAAAGAATCCACAATAGTCATACATACCCCGCCCTGTATGCCTCCAGGTCCAAATGCAACTGACCAAAAAGTCTCATATCATTCACGCAAAAGCTGACCACAACGTCTAATGTGGCTCTCACATAGATGATGCTCCTGTAGCATAAGAAGGTCAATCTCTCCTCCCGCAAGGCATTGTTGAATCTCTTGACACAGTTGGTCCCTCTGACCCTGAAACTCAGGCCCACCTAATCCCTGCACGTTCCATGAGACGATCCTCATGGGGAGTGAGAAAGAACTGATGCTGCAGCAACAGCTAACTGTGCTATCTTTGAGGTAGGCCTTGATGGGGAGTAATCCGCATTCGAGCGTTCTCAAGATAGGCGTGACTGCAAAGAGTGTCTGGCCCAAGCCCAAGTAGAACGAGCCATGCACAAAGAAACCTCCTTTATCTAGGATTCCTCATGTATGTGTATATAACATGGCTGGCTCTGCGTGTCAGCAAAGAAGTGAACCACAATGTGTCTACATCCTGCCGTGTTTGGAGGTGTCACAGAGAACTTGGCCAACGACCACATCCCTTTTGTACAAGTTTGTTATCCATACATGTAATACCTTCAAAAGTGAGGAAAAAAAACCCACCAAGTTTCCTTGGGGGGACCCACATCATTTTACAAAAACACATCACACATTGCACCCCCAACAAGCTTGGAACAATTTCGAATGTTTCATATCCATGCTTTTCTCACATGATTCTTGATACATAAGGCTTGTGTATAATACCACCAAACCTCTCCTTATGCATCTTGTCATCCAAATCCTTAAGCAAATAGCTTCCATTATCAAACACTTCCATTTTACCTTAAGCTTTGTTTGAAAGGTGTAATCCAATGCACCGATATACCTCATGCCCAACATGCCACTTCACAACTCCCTTGCCTCTATCTTTTTGTTGGATGCATCAGCCCTTCTTTTGCCCAAGTCTTCTAAGTACTTGATAACTTTTCTTCTTGTAATTACAACTCCAAGATGGCCTCCAAGTCACTCTTCAATACAAGCCTCGAAGTAATATAAATCTCATTATAACACTCTTCTCATTACGCCATCAACCCTTTGTTATACATGTGCTCTCCAATCAAAACATACTCCTTTTCCCTTTGTGTGATTGCATGCCTTTATAGAGTAGCCACTATTTTTCTTGAAAACCCCATTTGTAATGCATGCTCTTCCTCGTGAAGAGACTTCATTCCAAGATATGTTGGCTCTCTTATTGTCATGATGTGTGTACTCCCTTTGCAAACACTTGTTCTGCCAACTTGTGAGCTCTTACATTTGTGTTAATTGGTAAATTCCATATTTAAAAATCAAGAAAAGCCTTCTTATAACCTTCTCACTTATAAAAATCAGCCCTTCATACCTTCTTTATTCACCTTTGTACCTTGAACTTGTTGTATAATCAAGATAGCAAATCACCTTTGATTAGACGCCTCCTTACATGCCTTCTAATTAATTTTTCTAGCCCCATAAAAAGGCTCACAATTCAGCCTCATTGTTACTCTTTACATCCACTACCAATGTTAAATGCACCTTTACGTGTGCCTCTTTTGAAAGCTCCATCAAAATATAAGGTGTCCTCTACATCCTAAAGCTCCTCATGGATAGTTGGACTTGGAATTATCTTGCTTTGCAAATATTTTTGCATCTCATTATCTCCTTAAGTGTGAACATATCCACCATATTTCTCTCACACTATTATTGTTTATAAAGCTCACGTCACATTGTTGCAAATTAGGAAACCACTTTTGAAATTTAGGACTATCTCCAGGATACCTTAGTGTCGCATGAATCAATAAACTACATGATGTAAACATCACAAAAGGCTTACAAATAAGGAAAGACTTAATCCTTTTTGTTGCATGTACCAAAGCCCAAACTAATTGCTAAATTGCATGCCAAGATTTCTCAGCATCAGTCTTGATCCTACTTATGTATTAAACATTAGGGCCAAAAATGAGTAAAAAAGGGTTGTGTAAGAAAGTAATCAATTTGTTTATTTAGTGAAGGTTTGATAGTCAAACAGATCCAAATGTAGTAGGTGAGACTAAATTGAGGAGTATCCAACCCATTTAAAGTGTATCTACCTTCATATCTTCATGTTTCAAGTAAGGCCACTTTCCTTGTTTTTTTGTGTCAACTCATTCTTGAACTTTGTCAACTTTCAATCACTTTTGTGGCAAATGTACATTTTGTACTTTGAAATGACTTCTTTTCTACTATCTCTATGCTGGTCCCCTTCATTCTCAAAGCTTTCTCCTCTTTTGTATAGGTTTTCAATATTGCCCAAAGCTTTACCATTCTTGCTGAGAACTGCTTATGTTTTCCATTGTCTCTCAATAATTGAATTGAACATGGAAAACACATAATACATCGTTGTTAAGCTTGTGCCATCAATGTTGCATGAGGGAATGAACTTTCTTTCTAGATGTGCTTTCAAATCACTTCCATCTTGACCCTCCTACTCTTCTAAGAAATTTATCCTTATAAAGAGCTACAAAAAACTGAGCATCCAATAGCCTAAGGGTTTTAATAGAAAGAATGATCCAATGAGGTGAATTACCTTCTGGCATGATTGAGCTCTCCATCTAAGAAAGAATCAAGTACCAAGAAATCTGCTTTAGGATCTCCCAGCATTAGGAAGAGAATGGGGTCTAGGAGGGCCTCCTTATTTGGTACTTTAAGGGAGTCAAAGCTCTATGTTAGAAGCTAAACACACCCCACGGCAACTAACTACTCGGAAGATTATGATTTTTGTAATTATTCATTCATTGAGGAAAACCTGATTTTTCACCTTGTAAATATTGGGACTTAGAGAATTTTCCAGATTGTATCCCAGTTTTGATAGTTAGATTGAGTAGTTGGTTGATTTTGGAACTTTAGGGTTTGAGAATTGTAAGGTATATATACCACTTTTTGACCTTAATGGAAGGACCTTTTTGTTATTTTAAAAACAAGTTTTGAAGTCTGTGAGAGAGCGTACTATGTACGAGAGAGAGTGTGAGATTCATCTTGACGCTACGTGTGCACTGGTGGTCGGAATCGAGAGCGGATAAGTGCAACGTGTTGTCTCCGATGAGAGCTACGCGCCGATACCTACATTGTGCGCGTACATTCCGGTTCTGCGAGCTTTGTCTACGAGCTTCATCTGGTGTTTGGGTGAGCATACGTTGTCCGATTTTGCATTGCAGCATATCCATGCGTTCACATTGAGTAGAGCTACACATTAGGCACTTTAGATTTTGAAAACGAAGTCTGTAGATTTCGGCCAGACATCCTACGTGATTTTGCACCGGGTATTTTTGGTTGGGATTTTGGTTCATAGACCTTGGGGCGAGAGCGACCTATTGGTATTAGTAGGGTCTCCTTCAAGTTCTATGGTGTTTCGAGATTGTTTGATGGGTGTTCGGCTCTAGGAAGCGTTGTAGGAAGTTTCCTCTTATGCACTCTTGAAGGCTATGACTTAGACAATTGGTAGAGACCTCTATAGGAATTAGTTAGGAGTCGGTTGAGTGTAGGTTGACACCTTATGATTGATTCCATGCGCCTGCGGGTCGAGCTTCGTCCTTAGCTGACATTATATGTTAGGTGAGTTCTCGTTGTGCTTACGTCCGTCGCGGCGTATCCGTCCAACATTGGTGCCGCTGCCGGGGACAAAAACCTTAGGTAGGTGACCAAGACTAATCCTTGAGGATTGGGATTTTTGGCTTGCCAAGAGTCTCGTTTTACATTTAGATAGGATCAGAGGGTCGAGGACTCTCTAGGTCTTAGAGGGAGTCTAGGAAGCGTGTGCCTGGCCTAGATCCTTCGACTTAGGTAGATTAGGTCGACCAAGATAGTTTTAGGTAGTAGTCGAGTTCTTGGAGTGGTAGAAGTGGTGAGAGGAGAGCTTGAGAGTCCGGAGAGGCCAGAAAGCAACCAAAACACCATTTCACATGATAAGTAGGAGTAGAGTAAGTAGGACATCATGATTCAGGATCTAGAGCATTTCATGCATGTATACTTGCTTGGTAAATTTATCACAAGTTTGTAAAAGATGCAAAAGTGTGTTTGAAAGCCTAAGAGAAATCCAAAAGTTACTGTGAGTGTTTCTGATAGAGCTATAGAGCATCAGGAGAATTTTTGTCAGGAAAAAAAATTAATTTCAAGCCAGGAGACATACTACGCGTAGGATGTCTACAGGCTAATCTGGGGAGAATTTTGGGATTTTGAGTTGACCAGTGTGTTCAAAAGGTGGGGTTTACCCTAAATTCAACTGGAAAGTGGAAATCTGACCATATCTTGACAGGATAAGGCCAGATAGACTGAAATTGCCAGATGTTGAAACGACGTCCTTTCAACAACGTTTCCATAAAGATTCCATTAAAGATTCCTCAAAGATTCTGTAAAGATTCCACATGATGAAGTAATGAAGATGAAGATGGATGCTACAACATGAAGATACGAGTTCATGGACGTCATCGAATATCCCGTTATTATTATTTTGAGCCATTACGGCCACTTTTGTAATGTTTACGGGAACCTTATACTTTAAATTGGCACTTGTATTTTAGCCGCAGATGCTTGTATAATGAGTAAAGCCAACTCAATTTCTTGTAATTAATCTCTATAGAAGCCTAGGGACAATTCAAGTCATTTGGCCGGACATTAGGTTTGAAGGCTTTGTATATAAGCTAAAACCTAAGGCTTTGTAAAAAACACATTACGTTATCTCAAATAATATACAATCGTGGGTTCTGCAGCACACAGTAGTGAGCTTCACGCACACACACCGTCGCGCACACTAATCACATTGCAGATATCAGAGTAGGAGCGTGTTAGCATCGAGGAGCTCTCCGCGTCGACGCAAGCAATGCAAGCCGAGGACCACATCGTGAGCCCGCCTGCTACGAGCTATATTTGGTCGTAAGTACCTCAAACGACATCCGATCTGAATGATCAAGTAGTCATTAGAATCAGGGCGAGAAGCTCCGTGTTGATGTCTTTGTAGATCAGTTCCAGACACTTTGAAAATTGTTGTTTTGAGTCTATCACGATAGCGATCAGAGGTCTTACAGTTATGGTTTTCAGGGTTTAGGTGTTTGGCCATATAGGATATGTCCTTGTGAGTCTTGCCCTCCGATTTCGAGTCATTCCGATATGATTTGAGACTGTTTCGAGCTTGTAGTGTTTCGTAGGATGCGTTGTCTGTTTCTTTGCTTTATGGTAGTGTTGTGGTAGGATTAGTGACTGTAGAGTGTTGTTCGTGTCTAGCTCAGGGTTGACAACCCAGAGATTGCCTCCATGCCCTAGTCGGGTCAGCTACGTCCTCGGATTGACAGTTTGTTGGTCTGTGTTCTCGCTGTGCTCCATCGTCCGTCGTGGCGTACCCGCAAACATTGGCGTCGTTGCCGGGGATGAAGCGCCTAAACTAGCGTAGACCGCATCACTCGTGCTTGATAGTAGAGCGTTTCTCTAGAGTTTTCTAGAGTGTTGTCACCATTTGCCTTCTTAGTGAGAAGTCAGAGAACGGTTCTCTTGACTGAGGGATAGCCAGGGAGCCTACGTCTCGCCGAGGTGGTCCACCATGAGGTTGAGGTATGGTTATATTATTTTGTTGTGTGTTTAGATTAGGTTTTATGGTTTGTGTGTCTGGTTGTGACTTATGGCTGTGAAGAACTTGAAAGAGAAAAAAACGCAAAGAAAAACGCAAAAGGTAAGCAGGAGGCTTTTTGCTTGCGAGAAAGCAAAAACAACCATTCAACAATCCAAAGTAGGACTTTAGGTAGTGTAGGACATCTGATGTTGATCTAGAGCAATTTTGACATGAAAATGTGCTTGAAAACACAAAAGGCAGAATTGTGCTGATTATGGTAAAAGTGCTCTAAAATGGTCGTTTGAAAGCTGATTTGAGTGCTTGTTTTTGCATTGGAGACCTTAAGGTAGGGGGGAAAACACAGATTTGGTCAAATCCAAAAAAAAAAAAAACTCAAAAAACCTCAGAAAACAAAAATCTAAAACCAAACCTGCAATTTTCAAAAAAATAAAAATGAAAAATTTTTGACCTCAAGACCTTGTTTTGCATATGGTCTAGAGCTTGCATGTGAAATTTCAAAGCATTTGCATCAGTGCTTGTGCATCTAAGTGGGAATTTGGTTTTTTTGAGTGTAAGGAAGTGAACTATGAAATGCTTGAATCCAAAGGAAAAGAAGTCCAAATTGAATGAAACTTTGGGGATAGGCTTCTAAGGGCATTGAGAACCAAACTATCCAAAAACAGAGAAAAAAATCACTTCCCAGTGGCTCTCTACTCAGTCTATCGCGATAGACTGGTGAATTAGAGATAGACTCACAATCAGGAAAAATCCCTCATACCACAGGTAAAACACATCAATACAAGTTTGCTCCCAAAATTTGAGTGTACTTGGACACCTGCTTGACCACTAAACCTCAAGTCTGGTGTTTAGAGTCTAAGTTCAGAGACAGAGTGGTAAAAAGACCTTGACCAATAGCCCAAACATTGCACAACTTTGTGTATTCACTATACAGAGGATAAGGAAACTAGTTGTGAAGAGAACTTTGTAAAAAGACCAAAACTGGGAAACTTTATGAGCCTATCGCGATAGGTTGGGGATATTTAGTTGTGGACCTTATTTCGCAAATCCCTCCTAGGGATAGCTTAAGCAGAGCCTACATAGCATACACACAAAATTTCAAGAAGTGAATCTAAAGCCCAGATAGAGATTCAGGTTCTGACAAAAACACTAAAAGTGGCCCAAAACACAAACCAAGTGTCCAAATTGCATGAAATTTGAGGGATAGACACAAGAGAGTAAGCGGAATCTAAAAGTGAAGTCACAATTTTGAGTTGACTTTTCCTGCACAATCTGCTGTGTCTATCGCGATAGACTCATGACATTTTGAGTGGGACAGTTTTTGGAAATTGTGACTAGATAGCTTGAATCCACTCCTCACCTAGACCTTAACCATCATTTCAAATTTGAAATTGGACATCAAGAAGACCACCAAACCTCAAGTCTGGTGTTTAGAGTCAGACTTCAGAGACAAATTGGGTAAAGGGACTTGACCAAATTTCCAAACCTTGTGAAACTTGGTATACATGATCTACACAGGGTAGGGAACACATCTGTGAAGAGAAAATTTGAAAAAAGTGTCATTTTAGCATACTTGGTGAGTCTATCGCGATAGACTAAGAACCCAGTGATAGAAACTGAATTTTTCAAAAAACCTGTGTGGCATAGCTTGGGAAGGTTCTATCAAGGACACATAAAAATTTTGAAGTCATTTGGACATCAGAAAGTGTGTCTAAGACCATTTGAGAGGATTCAGCTTGTAGAAAACACCAGATCTGGTCTAACTGACAAAGTAAAAATCCAAACCACTTGAAAATTGGTAGGAGGACTAAGGAGAGGTGTTGGAACACAATGGTATAGTCAAAGTTCAAGTTTGACCTATTTGTGTCGATGGCGAGTCTATTTGAAGAGTCAGTCGAGATAAAGATTGAATGAATTTCAAAATCCTACAATAGCATACGCTCCTAGTACTCACTAGGAAACAAAAGGAATACCTCCCAAGAAGGCACATTAGTGGAAAAGGTACCAACACTTATTGAACACAACAAAAAACATAGGAATCCTAACCTAATATTTGCACTCCCCAAGAGAGTCAAGGAATAGGATATTGTAGAGGTTGGGGGAAACCCTAAGGCTAAACCCCTATCCCGTCGTCGAGATAAACAAAGTCATCATCCATGAGACCATATGTGCCATCCGTGTAGTCCTTGAAATTTTCTTCTTCATCATAGGTGCCCATGTTTACTAAGAAGGTCACTAGACGCCTATAGTCATCTTGGTCAAAAGGGTAGGCTTGGCAATGGGAGAAACGCTCTCTACTAAGTATGGATCAGACGTGGTCAAGAGACTATCAGCCATTCTAACTCCTCAAAATTCCTCTCACATGCTAGCGTACCTATCAAATCCCATTCACATGCAAGCACTGGAAAGACATGTGAAATATTTGTGAAAAGTAACGAGGGTACCTCTCACCCAAGGCAGGAGTGGAAGACTCTAGCGTACTAGCCATATCTGTACACGCAAATAGATGATGGTTAGAGTGCAAATATTACAAGGGTCGTGTTCTGTGCATAATTTGTTTTTATGATTTGTGTTATGGCTCTTGCTCTTTTACTTTTTTATCTTGTTTTGTGAGTATAAGGTTTATATATACATTCCCTAAGATTGGAGATTAAGAGGTCAGGGAGAAAGGTTGAGAGGGAAGCAAGTGAATGATGGATGTCCACAAACACTCCCCCCTTCCTTGGGTAGATCATACCGTTTGAAATGATGTCGTCACCCTTTGAAACAATTGTTCCAGTTGGTAATAGGTGAGGATTTTTGCCAGTAGTTTTCTATTACCCTAGGTGCCTCGTCAAGTTGCAAGGGTGGTAAGGTACTCTCCCAGGATCGAACTTGAAGTGGTTCATCAGGTGATTCTTGAACACTGGGAGGTGTGGATTCTTTTGTAGCTTCATGGAGGTCCACTACTATAGATGGAGGCTGTGTAGAAGCTTTTACCTCTATGGATGTATTACATGAGGAGCTAGAAGCTTCATGGAACTCCCCCCTTCCTGAGCTAGGTGGAATAAATTGGTTTTGCCTTGGAGCCCAAACTAGCTCTGGACTAGGTGTGTAGCATTCTGTGATCTTTCCCTCCCACGGTCTGCCATTGGCTTTAGCGTTACACTGTTTGACTCATATGGGTTTGTTGTCGATAGGGAAAGACACATTTTACGTTTAGGTACCCAAATTTGCTCATTTCCATCATAGTAGCCTTGGGCTTCTAATAGTTGTTTTGGAATCCATCGTGATTTGGTCTTGACTCTCCTAGGGCGCGCTCTTGGTTTTCTCGGGAAATTTTTTCTTGAATGGATGGAGGGTTGAGGTAGTTGGAAGTAAGGCCTTGGGGACCCATTGATATGTACTCTTAGGTCGTGCAGGTTGAGTACTTGCAATATTACTGCTTGCTGCAACTACAAGTGTTGAAGTGCTAGATTCATGGGTAGTCGGCAAAGACGAGTTAACCACCTTGGCTTGTGAATGTTGGCTATCCTTCAACTTTGCTAGAGTTTGCAACGTAGGTGACTTTGCTTGAATGATAGGGGTAAGAGTCGGTGGTCGCGTCGTGACACTACCAGTATCCCAATCAATAGTGCATTTGGTTGCCAACATCCACGTGCGTCCCAGGTTTACGTTGCCTTCCATAGCTCCCGCGGGCATGACTAGAAACCTCTGCACTATGCTTCCATTGTCATAGACAACAGGGGTCTGAAGGACTCCAAGAATAGCAGTTTTCTTTTTATTAATGCCCTTGACTTGCATCGTACTCGGGATAGGGTCGGTTTCCCTAATTGACACCAAACTCCATAGGATAACAAATTGTGTTTAGCTCCCGTATCTAATAAGGCATTGTATAGTACTTTCCCATAGGGGCTATTTAGCTCAATTGGGTATCGTAGGGGTGGCTCAGATTCTAATGAGTCGTCATCTGTGTCCTCGAAAAATGCTTGCGTGATTCCCAGATTAGCCTCTCATTGGCGTCTAAGACGTTGTTGTCGTTCTCGAGCCTCAACTCTTGCTTGGATTTTTTAAGCTCTGCTTGTTCCTTGGCAGCCTTCTTTTGATGGATGGCTTGCAACTCTTCCTGGCTTAGAGGATCATAATATCTTTATGATCATAAGAAGATGAATGATGCGAGGGAGAAAAAGAAAACCGCTAATCTTGAGGATCAAAGAGGGAATCTAGGACAAAACCAAGTAAATGTTGAGGAGGAAATCATAGAGAATGTGATGCAACGCATCAACCACTCTGACAAAGTACCAGCCTATAGAGTTCCTCAACAACGCAGGTGCATGACATGTGGAGGGGACCATCCGACGCAACATTGTCCTGACTATAGACCTAAGACTCCACCAGGGTTTGAGCATGTTATGTCTCAACCGCCTAGATATCATCCTATAGCAGAACAAGTGTTCTTAAGTGAAAGACCCATAGCTGCTAGAAATGCATATGTGAGTCATGAGCTTCAAATAGAAAGATATGTGGTAGATCAGAGGCCACTTCAAGGTCAATATCAAGTATTTCCACAACAACTAATACGTCCATGTGACAGATGTGGTAGTAGTGATCACTTGATTATAATTAAGGATTGTCCACACCATGATATCATGATAAATGTATATTGTAATGAGTGTGCAATCACACATATGATTTTGGATTGTCCTAAGCATCCAAGAAAGAAAGGTAAAATGCAACCACATGTTACCTTTCCTTCTACCAGCAAATCAGAGAAAGAACGAGCCGCAACAAAAGGAGAGACGACAAAAACAACAGAGCAAGAAACAATTGCAAAAGAACAGGTGCTTAAACAACAAGAAGATGAAAGTAAGCAAGTTGCTCCAGTAAACGTTGTCACAAGAGCACAAGCAAAAGTGCAAGAGCAGGAGAGACTAGTAAGAGTTCCAAAAGCCGTAGAAACTCTAGACGAGCAAGAAGGACTAGAATGAAAGCGAGACTAGAAAGGGAGAAAGGAGAAGAAAAGGCTATTACAGCTGAGTTGGAAACAACTCAAGAGCAACAGACACAGCAAAAAGGTGAAACCCTTAAACCAGCTAAAGCACCCAAGAGTGCTAGTTCAGGAGGATCTGTCCTAGTGGACAAAGTGAATGAGCCTTTAGACGCAATCATTATAACTGCTCAAGCATTGCTAGAACCACCTCCACCAGAAGTGAAGGATAGGATAGTCACCCCAGTGCACAAAGATGAGAGCATTAAAGTAGACGAATTGCCTAGAGAAGAAGTGGATCATAGGGAAGAACCACTGCCAAGGTCGCAAGACTCGAGGGTAGTCCAAAATACAATAGATGAATCAATGAGGGATTTCCCACCCTATGTTCCTATAGTTGAGGAGCAGTGGCCAGAGGAGTTATGGAAGGCTGTCCGAGATGCCCAAAAAAGAGAAGAGGATACTGGACTAGCACCATTTCCTGAAATCACATTAGATAGACCACAAATGAGTGTTGATGCAAGGTCATATGATGGTGACGTAGGATCGATAGCCTCCAAATACAGTAGACCTGCATCGTTAAGAACTTTGGTACAGTACATTGGAGATTTTGAGGCAAAGTCTGAGATTGTGAGAGTTTCATCACAGAGGCTAGGAGGGACAAAAGAACTGGACACAAAAAATTTTACTGACTTGCTATCCACGCCAATGAAGTGCACAATTACATTGGCAGAACTTTTGAAAATCAGGCCAAGTATGTGGACAGATATAGGTAAATGCTTGGAAAAAATTGGGATCAAAAGCTCGTTAAGGTTCCTGGAAAAAGAGCTAGATGAGATCGAGAAGCCTAGATCAAATGTAAGACCGGTACCTCTGAACAAAGTAGGAGATGTTGAGATGTCGAGCTCTACACCTTGAGCTGGCATCCACTACGGGTCTTGGCCGCTTATGGCATTTACTCACTGGCGCGTTAGGTGACCGACACGGAGGATCTCTGCCAGTGATTCTACAGCTGGACTACACTTATAGTGCCAGCCCAGTACGCTTCTAGCGAGTTCACACTTAGTGACCGCATGTACATATGTGCTACTTTTCAGCTTTAGCACTTAGTCATTTCGTACTCTCTTTTCTATGAAGAAGAAGAAGAAGCTTTCCATCTCTATGTGCTTTGTGCTTGTCTTGTGAAGCTCTCTTGCATCCTCATTCTTTACATGGTATCAGAGCCTGGTGCAGGCAAGAGAGGCTAAGAGAGCAAGAGCATCACAATCGCTTCGTTCGCAATCCACGACCAGATTTTTGCACAAGTTTCTGAACAGGTCTCCAAAGTGCAGTATACAGAGATTTACTGTACAAGTACAGTGGTTGTATGTACGCTTGATTGTGGACACTCGTTGAGTGTAGAAAGCATTACAGGTACCACGATAGCAGGTTCTGCAGATTTGCAGGTTTTTGCAGATTGCAGCTATTTTGTCTTAGTGCTTCAAGATGTCTGACGGTTTCAGTCAGATTGTTACTGAGAAGCTTGAGAAAATAACTACCCTGCATGGAAGTTCAGAATAACAAATTTCCTAAAAGGAAAAGGTTATTGGGACTATGTAGAAGGAGACAATGAAAAGGAACCAGAGATTCCCGAGGCAAATGCTACAGCAGAACAAAGGAAAGCTTTGAGGGACTGGCAACAAGGCCAGAGCAAAGTGATGTATTGGCTTTCTATGAGCATCACAGATGGCATGATGGGCTATCTACAGGATGCTGAAACCCCCGCCATTGCATGGAGAAACTTAGGCAGAGTGTTCGAGGTGAACACCAAGGCCAGGAAGCTTCAACTAAAGTCGGAGCTAAATCAGGTTAAGAGGAACAACCTCTCAATCAATGATTATGCCTTGAAGATCAAGAGTATCATTGAGGCTCTTGGATCTATTAAGGTCTCAGTGGAAGACGATGACATTGTCCGTGCATGCTTGGATGGTCTAGGAGATGAGTATGTACATTTTAGGTCTTCCATGAATACAAGAGACGACATCCCCGTGTTCCAAGATTTGATTTCTATGCTTATTCTTGAGGAGAAGAACCTTGACACATCTTCTTCTCATGGCAGAAATAATTCTGAACAGGCCTTCTATTCTAACTCCAACAGAGGTAGAGGTAGAGGTCGTGGTTGAGGCCCAAGGGGTTGCAGGGGCCAATTTCTGGAAGGTCAATCAAATCAAAACAATACAGGTGGCAGGGGAAACCAGTCTCAAGGCAGGGGGAGTCAAAGAGGTCGTGGTGCAGGATCAAGCAGGCAGGAACATACTCCAGATAGCAGAGAATGTTGGACTTGTGGTGAAAGAGGTCACATGTCACGTGACTGTCCAAAGGGAAAAGCAAGTGGAAAGAGAGAACAGGGCAACTATGCATCTACTAGCAGAGATGCAGATGACAGCAAAAACGAGCGCATGTTTGTTATGCAGCATGTAATGAATACAATGACTGCAGAGAATTCCACCCAAGATGATGTTTGGTATGTGGATTCAGGTGCCTCTAATCACATGACGTCTCGTGGAGAGTGGTTTAGAGATATGCGCAAACCAGATGTGTCAGGCTATGTGCGGGCAGGAGATGACACAGCTCACCCCATTGCTCATGTAGGGGACATACCTCTAAATACGAAGAGTGGGAAATCAAAGTACTTAGCAGATGTACTTCATGTCCCAAACATTACAAAGAATCTTGTTTCTGTTGGACAAATGGTTGAGCAGGGTTTGCAGGTTCGCTTCAATCCAAATGGCTGTTATGTAGAAGATTTCCAGAATGGCTGTAAGCTGATCACAGAGGGCAAATGTGTGGGCAGAATGTTTACGCTGAATGTAGACATTCCTGAGGTAAAAGTTGCATTATTTGCACAGGCACAGGTTTTGTGGATGATGTTGACATTTGGCACAAACGCATTGGCCATGTCAATGAGCAGAGATTGCACAGCATGCAATCAAAACAGATTGTAAAAGGTTTGCCCAGATTCAAGGTGGATGGTATGCATAAAGTGTGTGCAGCATGCCAGTTTGGAAAACAGTCAAAGGGCTCATTTCCACATGAGTGCAATGTATGTAAAAAGCCACTTGAGGTGGTGCACACAGATGTTTGGGGTCCAACCGATACTGCAAGTATACATGGTTGCAGGTATTATGTCTCTTTCATTGATGACCATACAAGGAAAGTATGGGTCTACTTCATGCGTAACAAAAGTGAAGTGTTTGGTCACTTTCAAGACTTCAAAGTCATGATTGAGAAGGAGACAGATATGCAAATCAAGACATTGAGGTCAGATGGAGGGGGAGAGTACTTCTCCAATGATTTTTTAGATTTTCTGCGAATGCATGGTATACGCAGGCAGTTTACATGCAGATATACTCCACAACAGAATGGGGTCGCAGAAAGGAAAAATAGGCACATTGCAGAGGTTGCACGTGCATTGATGAATGAGAAGAACATGCCTCATCATTTCTGGGCTGAAGCCATAAATACAGTTGTGTACATTATGAACAGGACACCTACAGCTGCGGTGCATGATGTAACACCTGAGGAAAAGTTTACAGGTACAAAGCCTGATTTGGCACACTTGAAAGTGTTTGGCTGCATAGCTTACGTGCATGTACGAGATGAGTTGCGTAGGAAATTGGATCCTAAAGCAATGAAATGTATTCTTGTGGGATATTCCCTTGAACAAAAGGGGTACAGGTGCTACAATCCTACTACACGAGAATTACGAGTGAGCAGAGATGTAGTCTTTGATGAGATGAGCAGCTGGTACAGTAATGCACATGGCACTATTGGGGCTGATGTAAAAGATGATGTGGTTGTACAAAATGTGAGGCCACAGTCACAGGTTTTGAGTGGACCACAAGAGTCCTCTTCTCGTGGCTCTGTTGAGAAACCATGGAATGGTAGACTACGTACGCAGGTTACTCCACCAATAGGTACAGGGAATGTATCACGAAAAGGAAAGGAAAAGGTTGATGAACCTCCCCTTATGGCTGATTCATCATCAGGTTTTTCATATGTAGACATGGATTCAGATGGTTCTGAACAAAGTCTTGATGAGGAATTTGGAATTCCGGCTCTCAGGACACCTGGTGTAAGGAAAGTACAAGAAGATTCTAGAGGGCAAAGGAGTGACCCAGGACCGCGTAGATCTAATAGAGTCAGAAATCCAGTTCAAAAATTGACTTATGATGGGTATCTAGCGCATCACCAAGCCTGCATGGCTAAGGTGATACAGGATGTGGAGCCCACATGTTTTGAGGATGCAGTTGGAAATGTGCATTGGGATGATGCAATGAATGAGGAGATGGCTGCATTGGAAGCAAACGACACATGGGAGTTGGTGCCATTGCCAAATGGCAAGAAAGCTATTGGCTGTAAATGGGTGTATAAAACCAAGCATAAGGATGATGGTAACATTGAGCGTCACAAGGCAAGGCTGGTCGCAAAGCGTTATGCACAGACGTATGGAATAGACTATGAGGATACCTTTGCTCCAGTGGCCAAGATGACGACTGTGAGAGCTGTCATAGCAGTGGCTGCATCTTGAGGATGGATTATGCATCAAATGGATGTAAAGAATGCCTTCTTGAATGGTGAGTTGCAAGAGGAAGTGTATATGGATCAGCCACCTGGTTATGTCGATCCAGGTTACCCAGATTATGTATGCAGACTTCTCAAAGCTTTGTATGGTTTGAAGCAGGGCTCTAGAGCATGGTATGATAGGATTGCCAAGTATCTTGTCAGTATTGGTTTTAGGAGAGCTCATGCTGATCATTCACTCTATGTACGTGAGAGTGATGTGGGGATTGTGGTCATTACCATATATGTAGATGACCTTATTATTGTTGGTGACAATGCTATGGAGATTGACCATGTGAAGGGTCTTCTCAAACAGGAGTTTGAAATGAAAGATTTAGGTGAGTTGCGCTAATTTCTTGGCATTGAGGTGATCAGGACTCCAGAGGGTGTATGGCTATCACAGAGACAATATGATTTGGACATGTTGTGAAAGTATGGTATGGCTAATTGTAAGCCAATTTCTATTCCCTTGGATGTGAATGCAAAGCTGAGTGCAGAGAAGGGTGATGTTGTTGAGGATGTCAACATGTACAGGAAGATTGTGGGTAGTCTAATCTACTTGACTATCACGAGGCCAGACTTGAGCTACACAGTAGGGCTTGGAGAGTCAGTTCATGCAGCTTCCAAGGAAGCCACATTTGGATGGATTACGACGCACACTTAGGTATGTGCAAGGTACTCTTGACTACGCATTGTTCTATGCAGCTGATGCACCATTAGCATTGTATGGGTATACAGATGCAGATTGGGCAGATAGCATTGTTGATAGGAGATCTACGAGTGGCTTCATGTTCTCTTTTGGGAGTGCTGATGTTACTTGGAGCAGCAAAAAGCAGACTACGGTTGCTTTATCGAGCACAGAGGCCGAGTATAGAGGTGCAGCAGTTGCGGCGTGCGAGGTAGCTTGGCTACGCACATTACTTGAGGACTTGGGAGTGCAGGTGGACCAGCAGATTTTCATCCATTGTGACAACCTCAGCAGCATGCAGTTGGCTAGGAACCCAGTGTTCCATGCTAGGACCAAACACATAGAGGTCCATTACCACTACGTTTGAGAGCGAGTGTTGGTGGGCGACATCGACTTGGTCTACGTCAGCACAGAGGAGCAGATAGCGGATATCTTTACCAAGGCCCTCGGGGCTGAGAAGCTTCGACGTTTCCGGACTATGCTTGGACTCTGCAACATGCAGAGCTCGAGGGGGAGTGTTGAGATGCCAAGCTCTACACCTTGAGCTGGCATCCACTACGGGTCTTGGCCGCTTACGGAATTTACTCACTGGCGCGTTAGGTGACTGACACGGAGGATCTCTGCCAGTGATTCTACAGCTAGACTACACTTATAGCGCCAGCCCAGTACGCTTCTAGCAAGTTCACACTTAGTGACCGCATGTACATATGTGCTACTTTTCAGCTTTAGCACTTAGTCATTTCGTACTCTCTTTTTTGTGAAGAAGAAGAAGAAGCTTTCCATCTCTGTGTGCTTTGTGCTTATCTTGTGTAGCTCTCTTGCATCCTCATTCTTTACAGGAGAGTACTGTGAAGGAGAAGATGGTAATGCCACTTTGCCTGTTGAGTACAATGGGATTGAAACGAAAGCTATACTTGACAGAGGAGCAAGAATTGCCATAGCAACAAAACGAATATGGGAGAAATGGGGTAGGCCCGCCTTTAGAACAACCAGAATAAAATTAAAGTTAGCTGATGGGCATGTGGAAAGACCCATGGGATTGCTAGAAGCGATAGTGGTGTCTTCTTGTGGTATAGAGTATGCACATACTTTTGCCATAGTTGACTTTGGCAAGAAAAATAACTATGAAATCATCCTTGGAAGATCATTCATGAGACAACTCAAGATGGTACAAGATTGGGGTTATGATTATCTATACTTGAGACATGCTGAAACCACAACACGTGTAAATATGAGAAATCATAGTTACCAAGATGTAACTAGAACGCCCATGGAAGATTTTGATTCTGCAACACAAAGTGGATCAATAGACCATCCGTGGATGGGCAAAAAGAAAGAAATTTGTATGTGCGGAGCATCGGAGTGTAGTGACTTTGGGAGAAATGAGAATTCCTTAGAGAGGTTCTTAGAAGATGATTCTTACATAAGAGAACCTTTTCCGGAAGAGGCTTTAGAACCTCTAGAGTGGACTCAGATATTGGCTACTTTGGATGTCTGTGTTAATGAGACCACACCAACAAAATTTTGCGATGAGAATGGGTATGACATAGTCCCCTACTACATGCTAAGGGTTATGGGTGAGACAGATGACAAATCTAAGTATGAGTTCAAAACAGGGTTATCAGCTATGGGGATAGCACAAATTCAGATACCTAGCCCGAATACTGGTCATATAGAAATAGGTGCTCTTTGCGATCAGTGTGCGATAACACACTTGATTACAAACTGTCCAACTCGAATGCATAGTACAAAGGAGGAGCCGCAAGTCAATGAAGCAAAGTTGCAGGAAGAAGGTCTAAGATCCAAAGAAGATGCTTCAGATCCAGCACCTACAAACGAGCAATATGAAGACTTGGAATCAATCAAAGAAGAGGTGCAGCAAGTGACAGGAAGTTTAGACACTATTGGTGACATTTCAACAGATGAAGTCGAGGAAGAAGAGCCTATGACTCTATAGGAACCAAATGCTGATTTTGTCTCTCCAAAAGACATATCAGAGGAAATGGTGGTCAAGCAGGAGGTAGAACACACAGATGAACTCACAAGTGTGAACAATGAAGAAGAAGATGACAAGGAGTCCTGGCCAAAGATTGCTCAAGTCGCTCAAGAGAACACATGCAATCTAATACCAAAGAAGATCAACTTTTTGCTAAGTGCACAAGACGGAGTCAAGATGAATTCTATGGCAGAAATTGATACAAATTCCATGACTAATGTCATGTCATATGGCATGTGGTTACTTCTAGGTAAGCCAAAGCTTTATGATATTCAGATAAAGGTAAATCTCTCACCTGAAGTAGATGTTATAAGTATGGGGATTGCAGAAGCTACTCTCCAACTACACTCACAGAATGTCAAAGAAAAATTCTTGGTGGTAGATTCTCGACAAATGGGAACACACTTGATTTTGTCCAAGCCATGGGCACAAGTCTTTGAAAACGAGCCTAAATCTTCAACAATGGTCATCACGACAAGCTATCAAGTGGCAACAGAGGTCAAGCCTACAACAGTTTAAAGATTCTTGGCTATTAAAAAAGGCAAAGCTAAAGTAAGCCCACAGTCTCTAGCCCAGCCAATGCAAGTGCAAGACAAAGCCTCTACATCAAAAGCCAAACCATCAACAAAACAATGGAAACCCAAGCAAAAAGTCTATCAACCGAAGTTTCCATCGCCCGAAAGTCTCCAAAGGAAGTCAAAACAGGTCAACCAAGTGCTAGTATCCAAGGCACAGATTAAAGTTAATGATCCAATTTGGATACAATCATAGGAACAACCTCAACAAGAAAAGGTAATAGGATGGATCACATCAAGCGAGTCAATTATTGCACAAGGCTACAAGAAAGGAAATTCAGATGTTTGGGTCAACAAGCTCAAGATAACAGCCTCGCGATATCCATCCCATGACAACCACTCAGCGAGGAATCAACAAAGCCGTCAACATCAATCACATAACTCAACCAGGAGAAAGGACAGGTACAAAAAGCAAAAGAGAAGGTCTTCCACTGGACAAACCATACGACAAGTCTGGGTAATGAAATCAGAATTCTACCAGACTACCCAACAAAGTCAAGTGAAGATCACCTCCAAGCAAGTCCAAAGATTCATTCCAGTTGAGTTACTCGAAGCACTATGAGGGTAACTTTCAAATTTTGTTACCTAAGGTAGTAGCTTATCAAGGAATCACCCAGGAAAAGCAAGAAACATCAAGAAATCAAGAGCAGCCACCCGCTACACCCAAGAGTACTACAACCTATAGATGGATCCCTCGTCAATTACTACAAGAGAAAGGCTTTTACAAAAGTAACAGCCATATTTGGAAATTAAAGACAAGGTACCATCAAGTCAAAGAAGAAACAAGGCAAGTGGCAAAGGAGATCACACCCGGCCCAAGAACAATGTGGGTTCCAAAATCCACGATTGAGGCTCAACAACAAGAAAGATACACAACTCCTTTATAGCCTCTTAATAACCAAAAGAAAGCAACGGTAAATGTAGAGGTCACAGTTTTGAAGAACACTATCTGGAAGAAGAAGACTTCATCAACCATTGCTTCAACATCAATACCTATCTCATCAAGCGACCACAATTTGCTACCAAGGAATGAAGAGCAGATATATTCCAATGTATTGGACAACATGGCATCTCAAACAGAAACTAACGAGAAAGGCCTAAACATCAAAAGCATATGGAATTGGATTTCAGGCCGCGATCAGGTAAGTCCAAGTCGCCATTAAACTTACATGGCATAAGAGTCTAGAGTCGGGCAGCTAAGCCACTAAATGAGCAAAGTTTCAGACCCAAGCTTCAAGTTAATATTTTTCTGTGGTCTATGAGTCTAGCTAATAGGTATAAGCTCAAGCTGGAGAGTTGAGCATACATAAAGTCATGTCGCTCATGCTAGAAGAGGTGAGCATAAGAGTAAAAGTCCATATAGTATATAAGGTGGAGAAGGCGGAGTAGTCCAAAACAAAAACACTCACGCACTTGACACAGTGAGGAAGAGTGGAGAAAACCTCAACAGCAAAAACCCTTCTAGTGAGTAGTGAAAGCTTTTGAAGCACTCATGCTATATGTTTTGCTCACTACACTAACTCCATGAAGAACCCATCAATACTCTTTTCTAGCACCACATCTTGTTTAACATGCATAACTTTGTGCAATCATATAGATGTCCCATCATTGGACACATGCATTAGGCACTCTTTTTTATTCCACCCATGCACTTACACAAACAAATGATGATGACCAAGCGAAAACAGGTTTTATGAGCCTTTGCTCAACAACAATGACTCTGACTTCAAGTTACTAACACTTATCCATGTATATCAAGCCCATACGAGTAGCCATATGGCCATATGTACTTTAACTTAGCATAACTCTATAACATCAGAACCTAAGTACATAAAGTCTCGCATTTAAATATGACTAAATAATTTTTTCCCACTGGGTTTTTCCCTTTAGTCTTATCCAGGTATCCAAGACCTTCATTTTGTATATACGCTACATTTTACTTTTACTCTTTTTATAACAACAAAAACAAGAAGAACCACGATATCCCCACACTACTAATTGCAAATCTACTGACAAGTCAAAAGGGAGAGGCCAAACAACAGCTTGACAAAGCTTCAAGTCAACTTACAGGTACGACTGCTAGATAACAACCACAGGAAAAGCAAACAAGAGCTATAATAACAACGAACTGCTGCACCAACAAGTCGATACAACCTCATTCAATTCAAGATACAACAATCACTCGGAGGGGGAAAGTTCCAGGCTTCAGATACACTACAACTACAATTTCAAGGCAGCTTTAACATCACGCAAAGCAACCAACTGCAGAAGAGGCTGCCACAACAACTTCAACCAACACCAAGACATCAAGAACTCGTCAAGGCCAGCAAAGACATAGGGTCTTGTCGGGGACGACAAGAATTCGAAGGGGGAGAGTGTTGAAAGGACGCCCTTTTAACAACGTTTCCATAAAGATTCCATTAAAGATTCCTCAAAGATTCTGTAAAGATTCCACATGAAGATAGTGATGAAGTAATGAAGATGAAGATGGATGCTACAACATGAAGATACGAGTTCATGGACGTCATCGAATATCCCGTTATTATTATTTTGAGCCATTACGGACAATTTTGTAATGTTTACGGGAACCTCATACTTTAAATTGGCACTTGTATTTTGGCCGCAAATGCTTGCATAATGAGTAAAGCCAACTCAGTTTCTTGTAATTAATCTCTGTAGAAGCCTAGGGACAATTCAAGTCATTTGGCCGGACATTAGGTTTGAAGGCTTTGTGTATAAGCTAAAACCTAAGGCTTTGTAAAAAACACATTACGTTATCTCAAATAATATACAGTCGTGGGTTCTGCAGCACACAGTAGTGAGCTTCACGCACACACACCGTCGCGCACACTAATCACATTGCAGATATGAGCGTAGGAGCGTGTTAGCATCAAGGAGCTCTCCGCGTCGACGCAAGCAATGCAAGCCGAGGACCACATCGTGAGCCCGCCTGCTACGAGCTATATTTGGTCGTAAGTACCTCAAACAACATCCGATTTGAATGATAAAGTAGTCGTTAGAATCAGGGCGAGAAGCTCTTCGTGTTGATGTCTTTGTAGATCAGTTTCAGACACTTTGAAAATTGCTGTTTTGAGTCTATCGCACTTTAGCACTTTAGCACTTTTGACTGAAAAAGGCAAGAACAACTAAAATTTGGGACTTTTGAAATCCAAACCAAAATCTAAGCATACCACTGGGCTACTGACATCAAGGGGAAACTGTGGGTCAAGTCTGGGGTCAAATAGGCCAAAAAGACATCCTACGTGTAGGATGTCTTCTGTGTGATTTTGGACTCCAAACCAAATTTTGAGTATACCAAAGTGATCAGCAACTCATGGAGAGCCTGTGCTTTGAGTTTGAAGCCATTCTGATGAAAAAGATATCCTACGTGTAGGATGTCTAAAGTAAGAAATTGAAGCCAGACATTGACAGTGGACATAGCAAGGTGTTATATAGCCTAAGGCAAGCCTCCTAGTCAATTTTGGTCCAAATTGGAGTTAATTATACTGATCAAGATCAGCAACAGGCTGTCGAAACAGATTTCTGACTCTTTGACCAGCCAATAGGTGTCCAAATCAAAAAGTAAAAATAGTTGTAGACTTAGCACATCAAGGGGAAACCATAGTGCAAAAATCCAGGCAAACTAAGCAGGAGACATCCTATGCGTAGGATGTCTATTAGGGCTGACTGAAGAGAAAATTTGAATGAGCTTAGACAGTGAGATTCCATTTGGCTTAAGGGTTCCAGAACTTCTTTTAGAAGTGAATTTGGACCTTGTTTGTCCATTTGACGGAGCAAAGACTGAATTCAGACTTTTTCGCGTAAATTGACCAACATTCGAGGGAAGTGCAGTTTCAGATTAGCATACCTAATCCAAAACATCAGCAGTGTATAAAATACAGTAGTGGTTGAGATTAACTCTCCAGTTATACCAATCATTACTAAGATAACCTGTAGCAGATAAATGCTTTGATTCAATTGCCGAAATTAAACGCTTGTGTACAGGTATCTTCAACAACAAAGCAAGAAGTTGTGCGGAGACTGATCGTTTGCCAGGTGAGTGGTTGGATTTGTGATAAATTGCATTGATAAGTTTGATGAATTTAAGATCAGGAAGATACATTGTTAGAGACCAGAAGGTGGAAGGTGACCACGGTAGCTTAGTGTCCACCGAAGAGAGTGTAACTCAAAGGTTAGATCCCCTAGCACCGATTATTGAGGAAGGAAGTGATACTGACACTTCGTCAGACAAATATTTCTTCATGATGGGTAGTCAACAGCCAGGAGGTTTCACATACGACGGACCGATGCCAGGAGGAAGCACCTCCCTGAATCCTTTGAATGATTCCAAACTCACTGTGATCTTCTTTGAGGGAACAAACTCGAGGGGATCCCTAGTCTATTCTGACTATCGAGGACGCAAGTGCATTTGTATCGAAGAGAGGCCGGCTTAGAGATTGGAGATAATCCGAGTCTATGATGATGGAGATAGATTCCGAGACAAAAAGGGGAACCACTATCTAATAGTCAGTAACCCTGAAGATTACAACAGATATGGAGATAACGTGGCGAAAGGGAAAATGGTTTCAGAAGCTCAAGAACCGCCACCAAACATTGATCGGCCCTGAGGTATTTTTATGTATAATAAGAAAACAACAAGGTTTCCAACTTGTAACAAGAACATGGGAATCTACAAGCATGAGAGTGAGGGTATAGTCGCTTACTTTCGCAGCAAAGAACCATACGTAAACGAATTAAGCAAAGACAAGGTTCTTTACTTATTCTCTTATGAAACTTCCATGGGGAAGGGTATAGTTTTTGTTGATAGATACGGGCAAGAATACCAACGTATTCTCCCAGAGGAGGTAGAAAGGGCAACAGGTCCAGGAGCATCAGCATATGCCCCTGAAGAAGTGCCAAGAGCCACCTACACCCCAAGTAAGTTGACAAATCCCTTTTCTGACAAGAAGACCAATGTATTCTCCCAGAGGAGGTAGAAAGGGCAACAGGTTCAGGAGCATCAACATATGCCCCTGAAGAAGTGCCAAGAGCCACCTACACCCCAAGTAAGTCGACAAATCCCTTTTCTAATGAGTATGACACTACCTCACATTCCACCAGACCGCAAGCATTCAACAACCAAACCCAACTAGCAAACCAGCCATCATTATAGGCATGGCTTCGACAGAGTGTAACATTGGAACAAGACCGAAACCAAGATGGTTATCAGGACGCACGAGGGCTAAGGGATTTGCAAGAACCACCACTCTATTCAAGGTATCAAGGAGAGAGTAAGGTAAAGACTCAAGGGTCAACAGAGCCTGGAGGACCACCCATAGAACGAGTTCGAAGAGATGAACCACCTCCAGCGAGAACCGTTAGAAACTATGTCTTAGGATTACCACTGGGAGAGGAACCAGCCTATTACAGAAGACCTGAGGAGGTATATCGATTAGGACGTGGGGATCCAATGATGAGGTTTGTGGACCATCGGAGAATTAGACCTTCTCAAGTGCAAAAATGGGTAAACAAGAAATACATAGGAAGCAGAGACCCAAGAGATCATGTAGCAGCCTTTGTGTGTGTAATTAGAGCCGAAGATGTGTTTGACTTTCCTACCCAATTTGCAGAGTTTGGACTAACCCTAGAGGATGATGCTACTACTTGGTTTGACTCTGTAGAGCGTAGAGACTTTGAGTCTATGGAGGAAGTGTTTGACGAATTTATTGAGGAATTCTCACAAAGGGGGATAGCTCATAATACCGTCTCGTAAATCCATAAATTCAAACAGAAGATGGAGAATCTGTACGAAAGGCAGCCCTAAGACTAAAAAGATATGTTAAGTTCTTTCCTGTGGAAGAACTGCCAACTCAGTCCAGGCTCATGCTGATATTCATCCAGGGACTAAGGAATGCGGATCTCCAGAAAGACTTACATATGAAGAGGAGCACGACGTTGAATGAGTTGACCAAGGAGGCTCTTTACCTTGTGGATAATTGTGCGGTTTACAAAGAGGGGGAGTTCAAGGACCTTGATGACGATTCATCTTCACAACAAAGTGGAATCAAGTCTTCTAAGACAACACCGAAAGGAGAAGTAGCTGTAAACCGGGAGCAGCTTGTAGATGAAGTGCTAAAACAGATTAACTTGTGCGCAAAACCCCAGGCTAAATAGCCCAAGTGGTGTGCTATTGAACAAAAATGGACAAACCATGGGACCGAGGAATGTTATTATAACAAGGGGTATGTGAGAGAGAGACCTTACCCCCCCCAAGCTCCGGTAGCTTCTCCTCAAGCTCCACCTATGCCTAGATATCAAGCAGGCAACCTACCAGGACCTATAGGTGTAGAAAGACCACAACCAGTGTTGGGGCAACAACCACCCCTACCAGGATTATGACCAGTTGGTATAAGATACACACCAACCATAACTGAATCAGAGGATAAGGCTTTGGTGACTATGCATCCATATTATGAAGATCCCAATGGATATGCGGCAAACCTTGTCTATTATCCACCAGAAGAACCCTTGACACCAGAACCATGGAGCATGATAGGAAATACAGGACCACCAACAGCTACATAGGCAGTAGGAGAAGGGAGATATAGTTTAGATGAACGAACATTTTTGTTCATAGCCAACGGAGGCATGGGCGTAAAGAGACATGCATACCAACAAAGGGGAGCTCAAGGAGCATCTCAACTACCGAAAGGAACCTGCTACAAGTGTGGTGGAGACCATTGGCTAAGAGATTGTCCTCATGATGAAATCATTAGAGTCAACACATATTGCACTGAGTGTGGGGGTACTCATTTGATTCTTGATTGCCGTAAAAACTCGAGCAAAGGAGCAAAAACCACCTTGAACATGCTAGAAACAGTACCTTCCAGTGGAGGGTCAGAAAATGAAACAATCATACCTATTCAGGCAGTAACACAAGCCCAAGCTCAGAGAATGACGAACCAACCCATAGTTGAAGAGCCAAAAACCGATGCCCAAAGTTCAGAAATGAAAGATCAGAAAGCACTTGGAAAGCTAGAAAGGTGCATATGAAAGCTAGGAAGGAACGAGAGCAAACAGCTCTATCCGAGGAGTTGAAACATACAAAGGATAGATTAGAGCGGTTAGAGGATCTAGCTAGCTTAAGCTCACACACCATAGCAACCATAGCACCCAAGGAAATAGCAGAGCCCAAAAGTGCGGGATCAGGAGGATCTGTACTGGTTGACAAGGTAAATGAGCAGTTGGATGCGCTTCTAAAGGCTTATGAAGCTAGACTTAAAAAGAACCAAACCCAGGAGCAAAGGTGGATGACTTATCCATATGCGGAAATAGAAAAACAAAGGTTGGAAATGTGTAAAAGGATGATTGAAACAACTCAATCTTTGATGGAAGACACGCTGGGTAAACCTGCAAATTGGCATGAGGCACCGGCTCCAACCCCTATCCAACCAACTTTAGAGGAACAAGTAGAAAGAAAGGAAAGACTCATTAATGCCTATGAGTCCAGAGGAGAGCCTATCATAGTGCCAAATACAACAGATGAGGCAAGTAACACGTTCCAGCCTAAAATATTGACAAAAATAGGTAAGGACTGTAACGGTCTAGACGATCTGTGGAAGCAAATCCGTGAGGCCAAAGAGGCTAATAGGATGAGTAACCACATGAATAGCACGAGAAAAGAAGAGAATGTAGCCTTACCTCCTATTGAAGAATTTGAGGCAAGGTCACAAATGAACTTTGAGATACATTCACAAGGGGGAGACCAAGGATCAATTAGTTCGGGGCACAGCCAAGCAGACTCGCTGACAACTTTACCCTCTTACCTAGGAGAGTATGAAGCCAAGTCGGAAGTGAGATCAATCCCATATCAAAGACTTTCTTCTCACAAAGTGATGGATTTGCACGGATTGATTGAGTTGTTGTCCACTCCGGTGGCATGCACCATCACATTAGCAGAACTCCTAAGGTTATGGCCAAACATGTGGACCACAGTAGGTAAATGCTTAGAAAAATTTGGAGTGAAAGACTCCACCTTAAAGCTACAGGAAGGGATCAGAGAGTTGGACAAGCCTCAACTAAACACTAGGCCAATACCATTAAACAAGGTTGGAGAGTATTGCGAGGGAGAAGATGGAAACACCACGCTACCAGTAGAATTCCAAGGAGTAGTGTCCAAAGCTATTGTTGACAATGGAGTGGAAGTTACTATCGCCACCAAGGAAATCTGGAAAAAATGGGGAAAACCAGCTTTGAGGGCTACTAGAATGAAATTGCAATTGCTAGATGGGTTCATGGAGAAGCCTCTAGGACTCTTAGAAAAAGTGATTGTCACTTCGTGCGGAATCGAGTATGAGCATACATTTGCAATAGTTGATTTCGACAAAAAGAACAACTATGAGATCATTTTGGGACGACCATTCATGTGACAATTGAAGATGGTCCCAGATTGGGGTTACAACCACATATACCTCAGACATGGTGAGAAAACAACTAAAATACACCTGAAAGACCATAGTTACAAAGATGTGAACCAAACACCTGTGGAAGAGTTTGATTCAGCTACAGTAGCAAGATCGGAACTCCCAGCATGGTTAGGGCAACCAAAAGAGCTATGGATGTGCGGAGCTTCACATTGTGGAAGCTTAAGAAAAGAGGAATGCGTTTTAGAGAGAGCAATTGAGGACAAGGAGTATATTCCGGAACGTTTCCCTGAAGATGCCTTGGAACCTCTAGAATGGGAACACATACTAGCAACATTGGATGTCTGTACCACTACAGATAGTCCAACAACAAAATTTTACGATAAGGATGGTTATGATGTGCTACCCTATTACATGGTAAGCAGTATACCAGGAGAAGATGACACGATAGAACCACCAGCATGAGAAGAGTTTTATAACTCCTCTGAAAATTTGGAAGTAAATGATGATGCAGATAATGACTGTTTAGACACATCAAGCAGATAATGAATGTTCACATATCAGGAAGATTCTCAAAAGATCGAAAAGAAAGAACGCGAGAGGAAATAAAACAGGAACGAAAAGCTAAAACAGAAACAAAATCACAAAAATCAAAAAAATCAAAAAAAGAAACAACAAAAGACCAAGAGTGGACCAAATTGGAGCGTAAACAAAAATACCAAGAACTAAAATGGTCTTTACGTGAGATATAGACTACTGAAGAAGATAGTGATGGTAAAGGGGAGTCAGAAAAGGGGAACATGAATGTACCATCACACTATTGAAAATTTATTATCCAGGAAAGAAAAATCATCATGACACCACCAGTCAGGGAAAGAACCAAGCAAGAATCTTACGATGGGCCAGAAAAATGCAAAAAGGATAGACCTTGCAAAACCAGGTGAAAAGCCTCAGCCGGTCTATATAGCCAACGATTTAGAGCCTGAAGAAGAAGAAAGGCTAACACAACTCCTCAAGAAGTATAAAGATGTGTTTGCATGGTCGTATAAAGACCTTAAGGGAGTTGATCCATCGATATCCCAACATACAATTCCTTTGAAATCAGATGCAAAACCTAGCAAACAACATCCTTATACATATAATGACACATTTGCTAAAGGAATCAAAGAAGAGATTGATAAACTGATGGAAGATGAATTTATCTATGAAATCGAACATACAGATTGGGTGTCACCCATTGTGGTAGTTCCCAAAAAGAATGGAAAACTGTGAGTGTGTGTAAACCTTAAAAAGGTAAATGCAGCCACCATAAGGGATAATTATCCCTTGCCAATCACAAAACATGTACTTGAGCGGGTGGCCGGGAAACAGGCTTATTCCTTTCTGGATGGGTTTTCAGGATACAACCAACTGGCAATAGCAAGGGAGGATCAACACAAAACAGTGTTTGCCACAGAATGGAAAATTTATGCGTATCGAGTTATGCCTTTTGGCTTAACTAATGCCTTAACTACCTTCCAAAGGTTAATGACTCACGCATTCAAGGAATACCTAAGAATATTCTTAGAAATTTACATGGATGATCTTTGTGTACACTCTCTTCGACAAGAGGAACATATCGACCATTTGCAAAAGGTCTTTGAGAAATATAGCACATATCGAATTTGTCTTAACCCGGAAAAGTGTGTATTCATGGTTAACACTAGGTTGGTAACCTAACAGGACATAAAAGTGTCCTTTCAGGGTTTTGAAAAAAACCTCCAAAACCATAGTAGATCAACTCATTTTGTAAAATCCTTTCATTAGGTTATAGTTCAAGGCCTACTACACATGGAAAAAATAAGAAACTTGTAAAATTTCTCATCTTTTGGTCACACCAAGCCTCCAAAGTTGATGAACCAGTACATTTTCATCAAAACAATCATTTCTTACGTTTTGTTGCATAGAAATAAGATTAGGGATTTTTGTAGGACTTGAGATAAATTCCCTAGTTAACTTCAATGGGTTTTTTATCAGAACATATGATTGATTCTCACTCACTATTTTTTGTTTTGCCAAAAGAAATAGGTACAAAAAAGTTGAATTTTTACCATTCTGCAAACCTATCATCAAAGTTTTTATAGCCACGCTTAATACAAAAAATATATGCATGTTTTCTTAGTTCCCTATTGTCCTTTAGGTTCACAAATTCTATGTGGTGGAGGAGGAAAGCACACAACACCCAATGATGTTGGGGCAACCTTGGCAAAAAGAGTACAATGTGTAGATAGATTGGAATGCAAAGGCAGTCAAAATTCAGCATGCACATGAACAACAGGTGATAGCCTTTGCTCAGCAATACCAGAATAATCAGCTGCAAGCCATGCAATCACTGGAAAAAGAGCCAAAAGAAAAAATTCCACCAAAGAACAACATGATACCCGAGACCAACAATCAGGTAAAGGCCAACCATGCTAATTACACACATACGAAGTCACTGGCCACAATGCAAAGTTCTAGGTTACCAAAACAACCGAAGCAAGAATGGATGCAGAAGGATACAAATGACATGGCAGACAAACAACAATGCAACAAAAGAATTCCAATGAAGCAGATGGTTCAACCAAAAACCAAGCGCATAAAATATAAATGGATCCCAAAGAAAATGCTCAGCAATAACCCAAATGTCACTCGCATTTGGATACCAAAACCAAAGCAAAAGGAACTCCCTTCAGTACAAGCAAGAACGGAAGGCAGACAGCTGCATTTGGAAAAAGGCAACCGATTTATGTGGATGCCAATCAGCAACAAAATAGTAACAACAAAGGAAGTAGCCAAACATCTACAAAAACCGGCAGAAGCAAAATACCAATGGAAAGCAAAAGCAATACGGCCCATAGCCATTCCGGCCAAGCCAATCCTCTCCATAGAAACAGCTACGGCTCTATCAATAGTGTCAACAAAGCAATTTCCTTTTGCAAAAAAGACAATTAGACAGAGATCAGTAGAGCTACAGCTGTTACTTGCAAAGAAAACAAGAAACCTCGACGGTGAATGCCAATAAGCATCTTGCTTATTCCCTTCTCTTGCACAGCATTAATTTTTCCATGCATTGATCGAGTATGCATAAAATAGGGCCACATTAATCGTCCAATCATCAGCACAACTTTTTCAACCTATGCACAGCACATACTCCGAGGTGTCGTTCGGGAGGACTCCGGCTAGGAGGGGGGGGAGGCATTCTCAAATGCGGAACCAATAGCAGAAAGAGAAAAAAAGGGCATGATTTTCGATTATTTAAGGGTTGTTGTTTGATTGCAAAATTTTCTTGACTAACCCAAGTACATATGCCCTTATACAGCATGTATCTATAGGTATATGGGGCCAAACGCCAAATCAAGCCCCTAGGTGTGTGTATATAAGTAGAATAGCCATTTTTCGGGCAAAATATTGGTAAAACGGAGAAGTTCGGCCATAAAAATTGCATGTGAGTGTATATAATGTTCTGCGGTGATGTTTGTGATTTATTATGATTTTTGGGGATTTTCTGGGTGTGATTTGCTATTTTCTTTTTCATTTTGCTAAGTTTCGACAGAAAAAAATCAAAAATACAAAAAGCAGGTGAAAAACGGTCCTAATGAAAAACAAAAAATATGGGGATTATCACTGTCTATAGGAAAACCTATGGTACAGTGGGGGTGCAATTATGAGATTGGAGCAAAAAGCGTGTTTTGGCCAGGTTTTGACCAAAATGCCAAATTTCTGGTAAACAGAGCAAATGGAGTCCAAATCAAGAAATTTTTGATCCTAAACCTCATCTCGCAAGAAGATAGGAGCACATGTCAAATTTCATGAAAAGTGGTTCGGGGACCTCCATTATAAGAAATTTTCACCTCATTTTTAGCTCATTCTCACTATTGACTTTGTGGAGAGAGCTTCTGCCACCTAGAGCGGACCGACCTTCCAGCAGCTTCTACGACGCGCACGTCTACCCGACCAGCTCCAGACATGAGAGGTAGGCTCACCACCTTGAGCTTTTCGCGCATGTTTGTCGTTTTGTCGCGAAAACTAGCGTAGGGTTCACATACAAAGCGGGCGGTAGAGACCTACGAGTAGAGACGGCGGCCTATTGGCTAACCCAAAAGCAACAAGACTTCATCAAAAACTTACCCTAGCTTAGGAGACCAGTCCTGGATTTCCAAAGGCAGTAGAAAACCATCGGGAAAAACCCTAATTCCCAAAAACCCGCAAGAGGCCACCAAATGGGAAATCGGCGAAACGGTGACCGAATGCTACCAAAATTCATGGGTAGGAGCATCTCAACATGCTCAACAAGTCTATGTGACCCTCATGACCAAAAAGTGACCCGAAGCGGCACTAAACTTCAGAAACGGCATCAGACACACAAAGCGTCAAATTGCTCTTGCGGCCAAACCGCAAGCCCGTTTTCCACCAAACTTCACGAGTGGCTTTCTTAGACCATCAGCAACCAAGTCCTATGGTGGTAGACCACCACAAATCATCGAAGGTATGTAAATGCAACCACGGGTGCTTCTAGAGCAACAACCTTCCAAATGAAGCTCCGGTGAAGCCAAAGTCGACAAAAACCATACGGCAAGGATCCCCAAGGGGTCAGGCAACTATGGAGACCAACATCAAGAAATTTCATCGCCAAAAAGCACTCCAAAAGTCAGAAAACAACTCGGAGGCTCTGAAGTCCACACAGGGAGTTATTCTCTATCCATTTGACTTTTTTTGTTGAAATTAGGCTTAAAATAGACTCAGGGGGAGGGCAGGCACTAGGAGCACCATCCATGAAAAAAATCATCAGGAGACATCCTACGCGTAGGATGTCTCAAGGACACTTTTGGACACAAACTTCAACATCTTTCATCATACACATTTTTTGAATGACCTTCACATGCTATCCACCAAGTCTCATCACATTTGGACCAAAATTGACCTCATATGCATGAAAAAACGCAAAGTTAGGACATAGAGGCAATAATGGACCATAGACCTACCAAATCTTGTCCAAATCACATGAAACTTGCACAACACATTCACCAACACATCAACAACCAATCTGTGTGGTCAGAAACAAAAATTGGTAAAGTAGACATCCTACGCGTAGGATGTCTATTTGACTTTTTTGGCCTGCAGAGGATGTTTGCTCATTCCAGATCCAACCACCTCATCATCAGGAGCTCATATATCAATTTTGAAGCCATTCTCATCATTTTTGACCCCCAACACCTTCAAAATACACTTTTGGAGCCCAAAAAAACCAACCAGGCTCTTATAAGCATCAATCCTTGTCCAAATCCAAATCCAAGAGCATGGCCATGTTCCATAAGCCAAGGACTACCCACAGAACAAATTTCATGTCATTTTGATGAAAAAGACATCCTACGTGTAGGATGTCTCCAGCATAATTTAGGCCTTCTGTGCAAAGACTGACATCATGGGAGCCAAGACCATGGTGCAATGAGCCCACATACCAATTTTTAACCCATTTGGACCTCAACTGCTATCTATGATGGAATTTCTACCCAATTTGTGACCTAAAGCTTGAATCAGCCCAAAAATCCACTTTTTAATATCCAAATCCAAATCCAGGCATGTAGCCATGTTCCATGAGCCAGGCACTACCACCATGCCAAGTATGAACCAATTCTGATGAAAAAGACATCCTACACGTAGGATGTCTAAATGGAAAATTTTGGCCAAATTTGAATTGTGAGCATATGCACAGCTTCACAAGTTCCTTTTAAGCTTTATTTTCAATTTTCAAGTCATTTGGATAGTTAAAACTCAGTTTTTCAGCTAATATGGGAAAAACGCTAACTTCGGACTACTGAGTGCAACAGGATCTATGGCAGCCGCGAAGTCACCGGCAAAGAAGAAAAGAATGACCATCAAGGACTACCTAGAAGAAGTGGAGCCCTTCATTATACCAGAGGGAACACTGAAGCCCACCAACACATGGATCTAAGAAGATCTGTTAGAGTCCAACGACCTAAAGATCTACCAAAGAGTGTTCAAAGACACTGAAGGCAGTGTGATCGAGCTACCAACGCTGCTGCGAGAACTCAATGAGTTTGTAAGAAGCAAGATGGCTAGGTACTTGGATAAAATTGATCTCCACAACTACTTTGAAGCAATACCGGTAGGGGTGGACATAAAGAGAGTCTGGGAGTTTGTGACAACCATCAAAGAAGATGGAGTGGCCAAAGTAACAGATCTACAAGGCAGGCCAAAAACGAAAATAATCATCACTGAGCAGGTTGTAGTAGATGCACTAGACCTCTCCAACAAGGGGGATAGTGTAATGAAAAGAAGGGATGAGGTTAAGGTGTACAATGAGAAGAAAGGAAACTACACCTTTGAAGATATTGCCAAACAAGAGTGGCAATCATGAGCCATTTGTATAACCAATACTTCCACATGTGTACGAAGAGGCCACAGAAGTACCAAATGCCGCCAGGTGCAATTGCCACAACATTCACTTGGGCAATGACGAAAGGCACCCCAAAGATAATCAATTATGCGGCATATATACATGACAACCTAGTAAGGATGGGTAACAAGAAGCCAACATACATTGTGCTAGGAGAACTAATCACAAAGGTGATTTATGGGGCATTGCACGCTAAAGGAAAATGGCATGATCCCCCGTCCCAGAATGACTGGCTGAGGCTAAAACAAGACAAAAAGGACGAGCCACAAAGAGCACCAAGGGTTGCTACAAGACTAAAAAGACGGCTAGAGCCTGTTCAAGAGGAGCAGCCAGAGCAAAAGAAAGGAAAGAAAGGAAATTTCCCAAGTGCCTGCAAAAGAAACGAGGTCACAAAAAGCGGCAAGATTAGAGAGGCTGATGGAGAGCTTCAGAGCAGAGAGAGCCCTTAAGGGTGATTTAAGTGAACTCTCGAAGCCAACTCTAGAGTCAATGTCCGGATCATCCCAAAGAGTGAAAAGGGACAAATTTGAGGATTATATCAAGAATTTTGAAATTCTTGATGCCGCGTCAGAGAATATACCGCATATCCCTTTCACAAAGGAGGAAGTGGAGATGAGCAAGAGAGCCAAGAGAGAGAAAGAAAAACTAAAGCAAACAGAGATTTAAAGGGCAAGCCTACATCTCTACCAGCCAGCCCTAAACCCAACCCACAGCCCTCACCACTGCCCTCACCACCTCCTAGTAGCCCTCCACAAGAAGAGAAAGAGGCTGAAGACAAGCCAGAAGAACGGGAAGAGGCCAAGCAACAGCAGAGCCAGGAGCCGGAACCAAAAGAAGAGGCTAAGCCTTGAAGTGAGCAACAAGAGTCAGATGATTCTTATCACACATTTTTGGACCTGCTAGCTGCAGGATGAACGAAGGAAGAAGCCGCCATAGTCGCATTCGACTTGGCGATGATGGGGGCTTTTCACAAGCCAACCTCCCATACCCCTCTTCTCTCGTCCCCACCCCATGGAAACCTCCTCTTAGGGAAGGAGTGATAAAAGGCATTGGAAAAAAGTAAGAAAAAATAAAGTATGATTATGTAAATATATGAGAAAGGTAAAATAGGCCACCTCATGCCTGCGGGGCAGCCCATCCCCACCTTGCCTCCTTTTTCTTCACTGTTGCCCCGCCGTGTGTCCCTTTTCCTCTCCTCCACTCAAAAGGTCAACCCCCTCTCTCTTCCCCTTGTCCTTTCTCCTTTCTCTCTCCCCTCAAGCTACCCCACCTCTCACCAATAATGCATTATAACTCACCAATAATGCACCCTAACTCACATGCAACTTATGCTATCTTCCAAAATAGTATACCCCACCCCCCCTTTCTCTCTCCTATCATATCCCATGACCCAAATACCCCCCTCTCTCTCTAAAGGGCACCATGTCTCTTGTCTTGTAGCTAAATAACCTCCCCCACACTCACACACACTCAGTTTCACTGAAAAAGGTACCCACAGACCCATCCCCACCCGGTGGTTACCTGATTTTTCTTGTGTTCACACACATCTGCACACAGATTCACCTCTGAACACACTCCCCTCTCTCCCCTCTTGTAATTACTTTATTCTCCATGTCACCTCTCACGTTTTTTCATCAACCCATCTCTCTCTCTTAGTCTCTCTCTCATGAGACTACTGTTTTGGTACATATACACACAGCCAGACAAGTGGGGCCCACACTCACATGGCCTATGTAGATAATGATTTCTTCATTTCTAAATTCTAGAATTTCTCCCCCTTCCTCCCCTATATAAAGAGGGGTCACCATCACACTAAATACACACACAACATCACCAAAGAACACACTATGCACTGTGTGCCTAGTGCACACACACACACCCACACCATCACCATCACCGCAATCACCATGCTTGTCTTGAGCATGACCTCTACACCCTTGGCTATGGAAGATGAAGGGAAACTAAATGAAGGATGATGGCCATAACCCTCGTGGGAGTCTTCGCCATCAACTCCCACCTATCCGCCATGTGCTCTACCACTCTCTCCCTTCTCATTCCCCTACCCTATGCTCCCAATTTCATCACCTTATTCTATTAATAAAGCTTGAGGTTTTGTGAGTATGTTTTCTTGCAATGTTTTGCCCATGTCAGGTGTGCGGAATCGCCACCTAGTCTTGTGTTTGGAGTGAGCTTGTGTATGTGTGAAGGGTGTGCGGATTCGCCATTCTTTTGTGGTGCCTAAGTACTAAGCCGCTATACCCCCTCCCTCACTCTCTCTCTCTCTCTCTCTCTCTCTCTCTCTCTCACTTGATCTCATTCCCTTTCCTCTTCATCACTACTCCCAAGCATCCATCTCTCTTGGATGAAAACTTTGTTATGGTGGTGTGTTGTTTGCGTCCTAGGCGCTGAAGCTAGGTGGTGCCCCCTGTTTGCTTTACCATGATAGGCTCGAGGCACTCCATTCGGTCCCCGGTGTTTTAGAGGCCGTCGGGGGTTCGGGGTTCGCTTTGCTCCCGTCATTTGGTGCCCCCACTGAGGAGGGATTTCTAAGACCCTTCAGTTTACAATGCTGAAAGTGACGCCCGCTATCAATCATGGACGATTGGCTAAAGGAATTTTCTAACTGGAGAACGGAAGAAGAGGAGATGAAGGCACTAGCTGCCTTCATTGAGGTGCTACTGCGAGGCTGCAGTGTCGTCAGCATTCAAGAGGTAAATTCTCCATCTCGTGTTGCTCGTTCTAACTATAAATTAAGAGCATCAGGTGGGAGGTCGTGAAGTGCCATCACTGTTGTCAACCAAGGCACACTGTCAATGAGTGTCAGCAACGAAGGCAGCGAAAGGGCTGAAGTCATCTACATCGACATTCATCGCAAAGAAGTCATTCACATCAAGGAAGGGAAGCAAACGGTGAGACCTCTTTTCCCTAAAGAAACTACAGTCAAAGTTATAACTCCAAAGTGGCCTAAAGGGGCTGCTCGAGCCAAAGGCAAGGAGAAGATAAGCCAGTCTGGAAACACATGACCCCTAAGAGAGAAGCATCTGGCCAAGCAAGTGCTTCAAGCTCAAAAAGCCGGGTTGTACCCAGTTTGCCAAAGAGGAAGTCATCCGAAGCTAAGCGGCGAAAGGTCGCCTACCAATTTGCACGACACATGCGAGTGCTACCAATCCACTTCAACAATCCGGAAGAAGACGTGGTAAGAAGATTCCCATGTCCTAGAGAAGAGTGGTTTGACTACTGCTCTCGCTGTTTTGGAAAGAGAGTGGAGGATCTTCGTCCTCTCCCTGTACAACTTATCCTGAAGAAGCTCTCTACCACGGGAGAAACCCAGTGGGCTAGGGACGAGTTGCAATTGAATGGAGTAGAATTCATGCAACACGTCGACTACGGAAATTACCTGCAATTGTTGTTAGCCAAGAGGTTGGGAGTGGTCAGCAGACGCGTCGCCATCACCCCGTACGTGCTGAGCAACAAAGGAAAGGTAGAGCCCATGAAAGGCGACGACCTCTTGTGGATGTGCCAACTCATCAACACTGGCACGGTAAGAGTATAAGTAAGTATTTCATCCTCTGTGCATGATGGAAAACGGGCCAACGACATTCCCATTCAGATTCTTGCAGCATATGCATGTGAATATCTATGTAGATAGGAAAGTCTTCTACCAACAAAAGATCGTACACCTATTCGGTGCGGCGGTACTAGGAGAAATCCTCAATTCCCCGAACCCTATCATTCTCCCCATATTAGATTACCATCATTCCTTTAATGTTTCTATCTTTATCTTGTTTTAACCTATCCACCCACCCTTGTAAAAAAAATGCTATGAGCCGCTACTGTTAATGTAATGTAAAAAAAAAAGAAAAAAAAGAAAAAAGAGGTTTGTAATTTCCTGAGTCACTACCATGGCAAGTGTTTCTTTCCCCACGTTCAGTGGAAAGAAGGGAGAGGATCTCACCACCGAATTTTTGGATGATTTCGACATTGCTTGTATCGTCTCCAACAAAGATGACGATGCTTCACGACTTAGAATTTTTCCTCTACTGATGAAAGTAGAATTTTTCCTCTACTGATGTGTTAATGGCTACTTTTGTAAAGAGGTTTGGTGGAGGCACAACCTCGGAGAGGCTATGGCAGTTACTGACAAAATTAAAGCAGGGAGGCCTGCTGGAGTATGCCACCTACGAGTCTAAATTTGTGGACTAATGGGAGAGATGGGTTGCCTCACTGGAGGAAGGTGAAGGAGCGCCTAATTTCCTAAAGAAGGACCGTTTCATTGCTGGTCTATGGTCGTCGCTTAGAGAGAAGGTGAAGGGAAGGTTTCCTGCAACATATGAGTTGGCAATCGAAGTAGCCCGCCTTAAAGACAAGAAGCTACTCATGCAAGCAAGAGTAAACGAGTCAGAGGAAACAAGCTCGGCCCAACCAACCCCAGTGACTGCAACAGCCAATCATAGAGTCCAACCACAGGAGGCATCAGAAGAGAAAGACCTGCTGAGTCGCATCACCACCCAACTAGAGAGTTTATCTGTGCATCTGGTGCAGCAAGGGCATACACCTGGAAGGAACCCAGAACAAGGAAGAGGACAACGAAGGCACAACCCAGAGTACCATTGTTACAACTACGGGGAAGATGGCCGTGGAATGTACTATTGCCCACACCCGAGCAGGCAGAATTTCAATAGAGGGGGGAGACAGAATCAGATCTCTCCACCAAGAGCAAGACCACCGCCACTCAGGCAACCAATCCCACCTGTTCAAATCCCACCACCAGCGGTGCAACCACAGCTGGCCACACCAATTCGACGCCAGTCACCAATGCAACCACCACCACAATCACCACTTACAATCATCCTACGCCCACCATCAATTGGTACCCGCACACCAAGTATCATTGGTCTTGCAGAAGAGGTCAAAATGAGTGTAACAGAAGAAGGATCAAGTAAGAAGTTTATTCAAAGAACTCAAGCAGTGGAACAAGAGGTTAAAGAATCAAAAGATGCTACCAAGGTGGGGGAGGTAAGTCAAGAAAATTGTGTTACAAATGTGAGTACATCTTTAACCTTGAATGAAATAGGCACCAAAGCGATCAATCGACAGCATTGGGCAGTAAGGGTAAGAAGGTGTAAAGTCTTGATTAGGCCTCGTCAGAGTAAGAGGAATGCAAAGGGCATGAAAGATACAAGAGAAGAGGAAGACCAACCTGCTAGCAAGGCTTTGCAAAAGGTGGACAACATATCAAGCAAAGGGGAGGGTTTTGAAAACAAAAGCCTGTGCACCACCATGGACCCAGGACAGTGTAGCAAGATAAAGGAATCTTGCATCAAGGCAGTTTCACTTAAGGACCATAACAAAGAGGTAAGTATGACTGAAGGTTTGGAGATGGCTATTGCTCTAGAGGCTTGGCAGCCAAGCAAGACTTTATTGTGTAGTGTTATAGACTTAGAGATGGGTAATGCCTCTAGTCTACTAAAGGGTGTTATAAACTTGGAGATGGGTAATGCCTCCAGTTTATGTGAGGATGTTCATAGTAAGTTTGATGATCAATATGTTGCCAACCTTTTAAGGATGTTCCAAACTCCTCCACAACACAGCATTGTGTTTGCATGGGATGCATCAGACCTATGGCTATGGCTAGCCGCTATAACATATACAGAGAAGATCAGCATGGAGATAAGAGCAAAGGAGCCATGGATAGACAAAAGCCTGATAGAATGCAAGAATGAAGACCTCATTCGCAATTTGGTACAATTTTTTACAAATAGTGCATCCTCTCTTTGGAGAAAGGTAAGTGGATTACGCTTGAATTTAAGCTGCAAGGTAGGTGGCTTGCTATTAGCATCAGTAAAGGAAGCTGACATGTTTGAGCACACCCAAAAGAAGCATGATATGCTTGCAGTTTTTTCTAATGGCAGTAAGCAGGACTCTGAAGACAACTTGAGCTCACCACACCAACAAGGCGGCCATATATGGTGGATTCTTAGTACACTCTTGGGAATCATAATTTTCAGTTCTGTCTTTGCAGGAGCCAAGATGCTCATTTCCCCTCTCGCTACTGGTGGTTACAAATTTGATCCAATTTGGCATGCAAATTTTCTTGTTTGGACACTGCAAACAATGATCCTATTTTTCACTTGGGATCCAGGAGGACATTGGCACAAAGTTCTGGAAGCCATGGGCTTCCCCTTTAATCAACCGACACTATTCCAAGGAACAAGTTATCACTCGGACCTGTTACAGATTCATGAATATCCCAGAAATCTCACCAATGGCCAAATGGAATGGCTAGTTCAGAAGGCAACTCGATATCGGATCCTACAGCAAAGCGGAAGAAGAAACAGAGCTAGAGACATGACTGCCTCTAGCCAAAAGGGGAGGGCTAATGATGGGGGCTTTTCACAAGCCAACCTCCCATACTCCTCTTCTCTCGTCCCCACCCCATGGAAACCTCCTCTTAGGGAGGGAGTGATAAAAGGCATTGAAAAAAAGTAAGAAAAAATAAAGTATGATTATGTAAATATATGAGAAAGGTAAAATAGGCCACCTCAGCAAGTGTACTTGGTGGCCAAAGAAAGAAAACCGGATTGGATCATGCAGGTGAAGATAGACGAGCGGACTTGGAGTTAGAACTTGAGGCACATAGAGATCAATGCATGCAAGAGTTGGCCCTACAGATAGTTACCTCGAAACCCGAGCCGGTCATCAAGTAGCAGAGACTCAAACTCCAATAACCCCGTCATCATAGAGAAGATCACGTTTAGTAAGTATGACGGTAAGATGGATGCTTGTGTTATTCATTCTTGGTTGCATCAATTTAATGCTTATTTTGCAACAACTAAGAAGACACAGAATAACAAGGTTTTGACGACAGCCATGTACCTTGCCGGTGATGCCATTAATTGGTACCACGCATGGCAAGAGACACATTTGACCGCGCACCTAGAGGAAGCGGACAAAGGCGTGCCCCTTTCCTTCAATTGGGTTGACTTCCAAGACAAGCTCAAGACGCGGTTTATGCCACCTCAGTACCTAGCACAATTGAAGGACGATTGGTGTAGTCTCAAGAAAAATGTTTTTCCAGTTATGTCTTTTTCTAACCGTGTTTTGCAGCTCGGCACCTAATTACGCAAATCGGATGATGAGCGCAAGGAGGCTTTCATTTTCGGGCTGGACGACTATATCAGGTTTAATGTTGAAGTCCTTGACCCCGTAGATCTCAACAAGGCAGTAGCGATTGCTCTCACAAAGGAGATGAAGCACAATAAGGGAAAGCTTAAGGAGAACAAGACTTCTCAAAGTACCTCTCAGACTTCTCAGAACCCGTAGAACGGTAAGAACGGTGAACATGGTAAAAATGGTAACTCTTCTAACCAATCTTCTTCTAGTCTCTCAGAAAAAAACTCACAAAATGAAATTAAGGGTAAAGCCTACATATCTACTAAACCTAAGCTCACTCCGTATGAAAAAGCAGCACAAGGAAGTTTAGGAGGATACATCACGTTAGAAGAACAAAACATTTATTCTAAGGAAGGCCGATGTTATCATTGTCACATCAAGGGTCACATAAAAAGAACATGTCCTAAGATTGAATCTTGCGAATCTAAAGAACCCACAGAATCCACATCCTCTGTTAATGCCATAAATGAGAACATGAGAGTGACCCAAGTTTCTCACGATCCTCCCATTGATGAGTCTCTCATTAAGTGTTATGGTTATGGGAAGGGTCAGTGTTTTGCATATTCTTTGATCCAGGCAGTATGCATGATGTGATTAGTGACTCTCTTGTCGAAAGAGCCCACTTGGAGGTTAGCAAGACATCTCCTTTCGAGGTGTCAAGCTTCGCTCTTGGTATGGACTCTCTCATTACACGAGAGTGCCTTGATGTGTTATTCGTGGTTCAACAAGTGTCCTTCCATAGAAAATTTGTATTTTCTCCTCTTTCAAGATGTGATATGCTTCTTGGCATTCGATAATTTTGTAAGCATAACCCTCTCATTGATTGGACAACCAATACTTTCACTTTCAATGCCAAGAGTGACTCTCCCATTGTCATTCATGGGAAGGAAGTTGTTCGTTCTTCATCTCTCATTTCTAATGTGCAGGCGAAGATTGAAAAGAATCAAGAGAAGGAGACGCTCTCAATCTTTTCTTCTCCAAAGCACAACTCCCATGATTTTCATGCAAAAGATGTGTTTATTCACAAGGATGATGATTTGCATGATAAAGATATGATTGTTCACAAGGATGATGGTTTAGTTGATGCTTTTTCTAGTTAATCTAACCTCATTGCAGATTCAATCAATCAGTATGTCACATGCACATCTAAATCTATGTGCATGTGGACAAGCTACTTCATGTCTAGGGTTCAGTTCAACTTAGGAAGTGTTCTGGCACCTTTGTGAGTCTGTTCGCAGGCCGCGCATGTCCAGACACTTAGAGTAGTTGCATTTCCTCTGGTTGCATTTCCTCTGGTTGCACACAACGTGATCATCAAATTACAGTCAGTACCCATCAGAGGCATTTGACACTGCATAAAACCCATTTTTCATATTTTAGCCATTTTTCACTTATTAAGTGACTGTTGAGAAACTGGGTAGGGAAAAGTTGGTAAGTGGATATATAAGAAAAGCTAGCGCTGGCACTTTTTGGCAGAAGAGGCAGCAGATAGCATCTGGCGGTGCACCTTCTCAGCAAGACCGGCAAGAGAACCTAGCATTTTCAGCCACAAGGATCATATAGCATTTTTCCTTGCAGATCAGCTTGGAATTTTCAACACCAACGGATCAGCACTAGCGTTTTTGCAGATCACAAGACAAGCTGGCATTTTTGCAGATTGCAACTCAATCTAGCGTTTTGTAGATTCCTGATGATAGAACATCCATTTGCATCAGCATTTTCAATTTTCAGCATATAGACACCGCAGAATAAGTCCCAAACCTCGCAGATCTCACCTTCCCACAGTAGATTTTTGCCGCAGGTCAGATCAACCAGTGTTTCCAGATTCAGCCCGCTATTCGCAGATTTCAGCATCTGTGTTTTCAGCACATCATTGTCGCCGTCGTCATCACCATTGTCGTCACCGAAATAGAGTCAGAATTCAGCATATGAAAGATTTGTAGATTTCAGTCCCTAGTGTTTTCAATTTTCAACCCATCTCGTCACCCGACTCATCGTCCTCATCATCGTCATCGACATTGTCGGCAAGTCCATTGCATTTAGACCATTGTACAAAGATTGTGTTATCAATAACATAGACCTCTCTCGCCATAGAGAGTGGGGCCCTTGGAGGAGGGTTTGACAACATTCTGGTGTCGTATTCTCTTCTCTATCTCTCAATCTCAGCACCTTCATTCACAGTGTTTATCCACTTTGTTTGTGATCATTTTCACTCTGACTCTGAAGGAACGGAAGGCTCTCCCTTCCGTAAGTAAAAGGAACCCTTGAGCATAGTTCGGAGCACTCATCTTGAGCAAAGTTCAACATTCACTTCGGCTGCACCTTATGTCACCTTTTCCTTCTTTTTCTGTTTGAAAACATAGATTTGCGATACCGTGTTGTGCTTGATCCCCCTTTTTTAGAATTCCTCTGTAAATTCATGCAAGTGTTTTTCTATGTGTCAAAAATCATCTTTGTTTAATGATTGGAACCACGTCAAGGCTATTCCTTCCAATGTTAGCCCAAATCCCTCGTACTGTGTATAGAAATTTGCAATTTGTTTAGCACTCAAAATGTGTTTGAAGAGTGAGACATAAGAATATGGATCCTCTGACCCATTGTACTTTGTGTTGATACATGTGGACACTTGATATGGTCTCATTTGTCTTTGTTTAGTCACCCATTTAATCGAATTGGGGTCTCTCGCAAGGACATATCTCGCTCTCTCTTCTTGTCTCAGAGAATATCCTGGTCGAATCCTCTCTGATGTGTGCTCTTGCATTGGTTTTGTCTAATGTGTTCATTGGCCATCCCGAAAATGTAATACACACCCTATGGAATTTCTTTCTTTAGAACACATTCCACATTGACTATTGTTTTGCATTAGTCTAATTAGCAAATGAGATGATAATAGTGGACATACGCTCGTCATTGGGGGAATCTATTGGAAACCCTCTCTTGACAACCATGCATGTGTGGGAGTATTACCAATCCAAAAAGAAATTGTCTTTCAGTAGTTGATCAATGCTCTTGATGCACAACAAAACACTCAAGAGCCTGCTTGCATCTATGCATTTAGAAGAAGCCAAGAGTCATCAACATATGGCCCTCCAAGAACAATCCAAAGTCATCAAAAAACTCTGCATCCAAAAGACTACTTGCACCTAACCCTCCAAGAACAAACTAGAGTCATCAGCAAGCTCCGCATCCAGAAGCTCATCTTCACAAATAGGTAATTGTAAACCACGAAATCCAACCTCCTAAGCAATCAAAATCTACTCATCACCTGGGGGCAAGAGGGCACCCCTGTTGAACCAAGAAAGTGAGCATGAATCGTGGCCCCCGACTCCAATTAGCAAAACCTGGTTGTGTGTACACTTGTATAAAGCTGACACCCCTCTAATCCATGCATCATAGAAGTCCATCCAGAGCATGTGCCCTTAAGAAAGCCCTAGTCAACTCTGTGATAGGCCTTCTAAGATTTGAGAAGGAGAATCATAAGATCCTCACCTTTGAGACATGCAAGAGCCGCCACCTCCAAGAAGGTAAAAATGTTGTCAAGGATGTTGTGCTCCTTGACAAAACTTTTCTGTGTCTCATGAATGATGCTCTCAAGGAGCATTTGAATTCTCAAGTTCACAGTCTTTGCAAGAATTTTGTAGACTGAGTTGAGAATCATGATGGGTTGCCACTGCCTAATATCATTCAAAGAGCCCCCCCTCCTTGGAGATAAGATATGTCAACCTCTCACACATGCTCTCTGGCATCTCTCTAGTGTACAAAATATGTTGATATGCATTGCATAGATCCTGGCCAAGGATCCCCCAATACTCCAAAAAGGATCCTAGTATTATTTAGCAATCCTCCCCAGGTCAATTGTCATAGTGGAGTGCTCTAAGAGCCTCCTGAAGCTCATAACTCAAAGTGGGTGCTCAAGCCTCTCACGTATCTCCTCAATGACTAAGCATAGCATATATGCCCACACCTACTCTTTACATACATCTCGGCAATATGAATGCGACTAGCAAAGAGAAAATTCCAATAAAAGGCCACATCTTGCATATCTAACTTGGTGGCAACAGTCCATCGGGCCTCCTCAATTGTAGAACAATGGTGTGAGCATGCCTCGAACCCACCGCCTCAAGAAACTCACTAGTAACTTTGTCTCCTAGTTGGGTCCAGAGAGTTGCCTATTTATGGAAGGAGAACTTGTGGCACCGCTCCTCAATGGTATCAGCTCCTATTGAGCTCGCTACAACTGCTCCTCCCTTCAAGGGTTATTTTGGTGGTGTTGTTGCATCCACTGTAGTAAAGCTATGCCTTGTTTGAGTCGTATCTCCTCCTCTAGTGCGATAGCCAATCTAGCTACAAACTCTTGAAGGAAGAAGTGGCTAAGCCCTACAAGGCTAGTGGCTGCCCTAGTGGGATGGTCACCTAGTCAATCCATGCCTATTGTCCAAAGCTCCATGACCTACTCTTCGAGTCGAGCAAAATCCTCTCCAGGATATGCAATATGAAGTTTCCATGTTGCTGTATGTCTGCTAGAGCATGGTGCATGATCAGAGACGGTAGTACCTACCAAAATGCATACCAAGCCACCCATGCCACATACATAATAACTAACATAGAAACAATCAATCCTGGATAGATTTGCCCTTCTTGAACTCTACGGTCCGACCGAGAGAAAGAGCGGTTGTCTAGAGCCCGCACAAAATCTGTATGCTCCCATATATCTGAGATCCTCAAGGTGATATAAAAGCGTTTCCAAGAAGTGAACTCAGCTTTGTGTATTATAGTGTGACTGCCCCCAATCCTATCCATAGGGTCCTTAAGCATGTTGAAATCCTCTCCCCAACGCACCACTACTCCATGCGGGGCAAAAACTCAACAATCCGTGTCCAAAACTCAGTCCGTGTACTCACAGGGTTGGCCGCATAAGTGTTCAAAAAACCCACAAGGTTGTTTTAAAATGACAAAATCATCCATTGGGCCTTACGCTGCTCAATTAACCATTACCCCTCTGCCCACGATGCCACATTGCCATGCGTTCCCAACGGCCATACAAACCCCTTCTTGGATGCCGCCTGATCCAAAATCTACCACCAAAAAGTATTATAACTTGACCAGGCAAGATGTGACCACAGTGTTGAGTACGGCTCTCACAAAGATGGTGCTCCTGAAGCATAAGAACATTAATAGTGCCACCCACAAGGCATATCTTTAGCTCCCATCTCAGACAACCTCTCTAACGTGAAAAGTAAGGTCCCTCAAAACCATGTACATTCCATGAGACAATCCTCATGGGGTCACTAAAAAGGAGAAGATGTTGTCTCTGTAGCCAACCTCACAATCTTTAGGGCCGGCCTGGATGGGGAGTAATCTACATCCGAGAAACCCCGAATCAAACTTGTTAGAATGCCTTCCCAATCCATGGTTTAGAATCTCACGCATTTCAAAGAGCAACGTCCATAGCTCAGCTATCCTCATGTACATATACATAGCAGGGTGCACTCTTGGTATTTGGAAAGAAATATATTACAATGTGTGTACATCTTGCTGCATCAAGAGGCGTCACTGAAAACTTGGCCAATGGCCATAGAGTTTGAATCAAATATGCTACTCCCAAGTCTCCCATGTGGTGAGAGAACTCAAGAGCCTGAATCTGCAGCCACTTTATTACTGAGTGCAAGGTCCACTATGAGTGATCCTTGCCACACACCAGGAAAGAGAAGCACATTGCTATGGCAAGTGCATCCAACCTTCTAGCTGCCAAGAAAAGGACCATGTACTCTTAAGAAAGTGGCCACGAGGTTGGGTGATGGGTCGCCAAGGAAGTACTTGAAGTTGTACTTGAAGATTGCAAATTAAAATCGGTCAATCCACAAGGAGAGGTCTGAACCAGAAGGGGTGGCCTCAAGTTTTTGACTGTCTTTTGTGAGCCAAGAGACTTGTGGAAAGTTGCGACCAAGAGATCTTCGGGCCGCTTAGGAGTGTCCTAACCTGATGCGACAAGAGGAACGTGAGATAGACCAGGAGATAGGGGGTAGGAGGGGCGGTCAAGGTAGGTGGTTGAGCAAGACAGGGTGGAGGAGGTGGACCGGGAGGGTTGGAAATGGCGGGCGGGGGGGGGGGACGGATGGGAGGGAGGACAATTGGTGGGTACGTGGTTGAAGTGGAAGGTACAGATAGTAGGGGAGGGAGCTAGTGGAGGCAAGGCTGAAGTGGAAAGGGTCTCCTCACAGAGATGCTACTGAAGGGGATCAAAATGGTTCCCTAAGGAACCCACTATTGCTGACCTATCATAGGTCATCCTCTAGGGAGGACCATCTATCGAGCCTGATCTTGGCGATGACGCCCCCTGAACATGTTGCTGACCATTAGTAGACTGGACACCCATTGTTGAAGAGGGACCAACTTATGTATCTTGGGCCTTGGTCTGCTATGCCTGACCAGCTTTAGGAGGCTAGGACTGTGGTGCTATCCGGGTTCTCTTTTGACGACAAGCCTTCCCAAGATAGCCCATCTTTCTGCAAGTGAAGCACTAATTTGGGAGTCCTGAGTACTCCACACTCTAGCGGAGCCACCCACCACTTACGTGAGATAGAAGAAGGACCTTTGGAAGGATATGGGTGTCTCAAACTAAAACGTATACTATGAGAATACATGTTGCCTTGACAGCAATGAAAGCTGTCTCCAAACAATTCTGAACTCGAAACCAATCATGGACAACAATGAGAGGTACTCTCTCCTCATGCCAGGGAAGCATACCAATATAATTTAGTTTGCTTCCTCAACAAGAATATCTGATGCCAAGTCAAAACCATGACGCCATTGATGAAAATGTGCTCTGACTGTGCAAATGGCAAGGGGGCTCATTGTAATGGTCTTGGCCGTCATCTCAAGATTCTTAAACATGACTTGGTAGTAGCCACACCCGAGAATCTACACATCGATAATATTTCTCACCTCTGATAGAAGGAGATCCTGGAGGAGATCACGCACCTCCCTTTTGCTAGGTCAAGTGCTAATGATCTTACAGATCGTAGAGGTTGCTTGAAGGCGTTCCACCTCTTCTATGAGGATTGCTTGATTTGCTGGTGAAAGAGAAAATTGAATGGGCGGCTTTGCGGGGTTGGGCGAGGGAGCTTCATCAGAGTCCCTCTAAGTGGAGTAGGAGCCGCCATTTGTGTCTTCTACATCCAACAAAGGACGGAGATGAAGTTGAGGTCAATCTCGGCAGGGGGGACCCACAGACAAAGGTCGATTCGAAGCAAGAGAGAGAGAGAGAGAGAGAGAGAGAGAGAGAGAGAGAGAGAGAGAGAGAGAGAGAGAGAGCAATGCAAGCAACAAGGGAAGGGGAAGGCAGCACACAAGAGAAAGGAGGGGGATGACGATGGTGATGGCTATGGCGAGGGAGTGAGGGGGGACACAGCAGCGGGCAAGATTGACTGCAGCCAGGTATTTTAATTACGAGGTGAAACTAGTATGCCTTGATTGATTCGCTGTGAAAATGGTGTGAATTAAATAAGAAGAGCAGTGTTGTACCTTTCACCTCATATTGTCTCTTATTCTAAAGGCTTTGTAGCATCTCTCCTCGAAGCTTTTGCCAAAAACTCTATGACCTCACATCACAAACGAGATTTTTCATTAAAGAAGTATGGAGGTGAAAATACACACTATGATAAACGTGGAGAGAGATACATTTCGTGCATTTGTGATGCTTGTGCCCATAAATATAAAAAGAAAAAACCATATGTATGTATGGTGTGGGGTGTTGGACGGAGCCACTTCACACACCCATGAAGTGCATGCAAACACTACCTAGATCAACATAATGTCAATCGAGGACACAGATGACACGATAGGCACACGGAGGAAATCTCTTTAGCTTGTCAAGCTGAGACCATCCTACACATACAACACTCTGGAAGGCCAACTAATCCACAATCAAGAACCTCACTGCTCTCAACTACACCACCTAGCCACATACACACATACGGAAGGTAACTCACCTAATCATGCTAGATTTGTAGGAAACTTAAGGAACACCATCCCCTCACTAGGATACACCTGTCCCTACACTTCTACATTCAACCCATCTACGGAAAACCCGTAGGATGACAGAGCAGAATTTTGAAAGTGCCCAAAACTGAAATTAATGAGTACCTATGTGTAGCTTATGTTGCCACGATTCTATAGACTACTAGCACGCAAAAAACAGACATCGTTTGATACACTTATGGCCACAAATAGCTCGTAGATGTGTCAGCGTGTGCGCTTCGTCTCGCGAGGAATGCTTGGCGTTGTCGCGTAGCTCTCCTCGAGCCTACAGCAATGGTGCAGCTGGATCTCCAATGTGTTGAGCGAGCCGGGCGTAGCGAGAGGATGAATCTCACGCTCACTCTCTTTCTCTCTCACACACAGTAGACGGCAGCGCTAAAGTTTTGATTATGAAAAAGTCTTTTTACAAAATGACCTAGGTACCTTATATACTAAGGGTACCTTAGGTTTAACCAAAAATGGGGTTGAAAGGGTCAAATGGCTTTGTATTTACAATCTGGAAGTGCCATTGCACCCCGACTTCTGAAACTAGAATAACTACTCATTACAAATGACGTTTATAGCCATAATCCGCAGCATTTCATAACTCGCAAAAGATAAGACTTTGGTACGAAACTTGAGTTATGTTGTGTTGTTGACCCAGCGGTCAACATTCCCCCCTTCTGTGTTCATGTCGTCCCCGACATGACCTGATTGTGGATGGCGATGTGGTCTTTGCTGTCGTTTTTTTGTTGTAAAGAAAGTATAGACTATAGCCTTTGCAGTAGCTTGTCTCGTTCGTCCAATCCGATGTACATAGTCTTCACATGATTCAGGAAAATCATAATTGATGACGAACTTTATGTCTTTCACATCCACGCTCCGAGCTGCATCATCTGTTTCTGTCATTATAGATCTACTGCCATATCGAAATTCAAAAAGAACCCAATGTTGTTTAACTTGACTCTTATCATCATGGATAGAGAAAGCTCCATCCATCACTTGCTCCAGCAAATCTGTCAATTCGAAGTATTTGTGATTCCAAGAAACAACTTCTACAATCTGTAGAATTGAGTGATTGGCTTTCTGATCTTGTGAGCCAATGACAACTTTGTAAGGATTTTGTAGAAATTGTATGGCTAAACCCTTAACTTCTTTAGGCCAAGTTTCACTCCAATGCAAAGTGTGTCTGTCAGGCCGAATCCAGGACTTTATCAAGGACAAGATTTTGAGATCCTCTGATTACCCTTATGTCTGCTCTTTGTCATTGAGGACTTCTTTGTTCTTGAGTTATGTTGTGTTGTTGACCCAGCGGTCAACACTTTGCTGTCGTTTTGGCTTCATTTGTTGCACTGCTTGTAACTTTGTCGAACCACAACAAGAACTATGATCCATTGGAGCGGACATCTATCATTGTAACCATTCATCTTTTGAGATCCTCTGATTACTTTTACGTCTACTCTTCTTCATCGGGGACTTCTTTGTTCCTGTGCAATCATGTTGTGAGTGTTGTCTGCAGCTTTGTCATTGTAGGCCATTCTTCGACTCGCCATTGAGGAGAAGTATGCTATGATCTGAAATTGGTGCTCCAATGCATTTGTCAATTGATTTGAGTAGCATTTCCTTATTGTTGATGTAGAAGGAATATGTACAAGAGGATGGTGATAGGTGTCTTTAGATTAGGGTCTAAAACCTGGATGACCAAAGGGAAAAAACCCGGTGGGAAAAAAATGCCTTTGGTATACGCTCTTATTGGAGTTGAGCAGTTGAACATGAAGTACATGTTTATGAAAGGTGAGTGCTTGGGTGAAACATGGAAAGAGTGCCTGATGCAAGTGCCAATTATGGGACACTCTATATGCATATGAGAAATTTTGTCAACAAAAGCATGCAATGTGAAAGAAGGAGATGATGGGTGTTTCGAGGAATAAATGTAGCACATGTGACATCAAAAGATGTCTCAATAGCTTCCACCTTTCCAAGGGATTGTCGATGTAGAGGTTTCTCCACTCGTATCTCACTGTGCTCAGTACGTGAGTGTCTTTTGGACCTTCTCCTTCACTTCACCAGACTTAAGTACTTAGACTTCAACTCTTTTGCTCACCTATACTAGCATGAGCGACACAACATAAATATGCTCAACTCTTCCAGCTTGAGCAGTACCTAGAATAACTAAGACGCTTAGACCACAGAGAATATTACTTGAAGCTTTGGGACTAACACCTCACTCATTTTGTGGCTTAGCTACTCGACTCTGACTTGTATGACTTGTCGGTTGCATGTTGACATTGCTTTGTGACAAGTTCTTCGGCTATTGTAGTGGCTGCTGAGACATACTTCGTGAAGTTTCATCGTTTTTCGGTACCTTCTTCTCTTTGTAGTGCTCAGGCCTCTCGTCAGTCTTTTCTTCATGTGGATTATGGATTTTTTTATTTTTTCTTAATAATAAACAAAGAAAATCTTAAAACAACTCAACAAAAGAAAAATCATCATTCAAATAGAAATCTAAATGCTATGTACACTATACACATGTCCCTAGGGGCTCATATATGGATTTTGTCCCCATACTCCTCTGTAACACTACTATGAGGGCATATACTCTAAATTTCGTCAAAAAATTATCACAATGAAACGCAAAAATTCAATACATCTCGCAAAACATTGCCCTCTAATAGTCATAATGTTAGGTCCGCATTCAGAATGCCTCCCCCCTTCCTATTTGGAGTCATCCTTTACGACAGGGTATCGCAAAGGGTATGTGTTGTGCTTGGGCAATTAAAAGTTGTGTGTTAAGGCGGTTACGCCGCTAGCGGAAGCTAAATAGCGAGAACTCAACCAACAATAGAATTTGTCAGACGAGGACGAAGCTTGACCCGCAGGCGCATGGAAACAACTAGGTGGGTGTCAAATCACCTACTCGACCTTCTAATGACAATCACTACTAAGGAAATCAAATCTAAGTTCTAAAATACGCAAGTGACTGAAATTCGTACTACGAACGAATGCTATACTAAAGAGGATCTAGAATCATTGAATCGATCTCAAACTCAAGGGGAAGTCTATGCACTAGGTAAGAACAACACCCTAAAGACTTGAACTGCAAAATCAACCTATAATCACTCCGTGCGGTAAACGCGTATGAAGACAGGCCGAAAAATACAGGTGACCGAAACTTCACCCCAATGGTACTAATGCGTAGCTCTACTCGTTGTGGTTCTATAGATATGCTGCACGCTCTATTCCGACACACGAGTTGGAAGAAAACTCACACCGAAGCTCGTAGGAACTTACCACACATAGAAGCCGATAGCGCGCACTCTTGGTATCAGTGCGTAGCTCTCGCCGTTGCTAACACAATGGCGGTGTCGCTTCTCCAATGGCGGCTCCGTAGCTCGCGTAGCAAGTAGATAAAACTCTCTCACTCTCTCTCAAACACAGTCACGGCGCTCAAAAACTCACTTTGATTAATAATCTGAATCCCCTTAGGTTACAAAACTTTGGCTTATATACCTCAGCCTTGGAGGTGAGAACATCTCTAACTAATTACATCAGCAAGTGAAATTACTTCGGGATTACAAGCTGGAAACTCAATTGAGTCCCGTTACTTAATGAATGGCTCAATTCAAAATCAATGTCGGAAAGACATTTATTATAATCAATGGTTACAAAAATGATGAGTGTGAGCAAAAATGTGGGTGTGATCCTCTGCTGGCTCAACACTCCCCCCCTCCATGTTCATGTCGTCCCTGACATGACCTTTATGCTTGGTCAATAAAGTCCTGTCGTCTTGAGCATCTACAAATGTGATTCGTATCGCAGGTTGCCGATGGTCAAGGTTGGGCCGAATATTTTGCTTTCGTGGGTGAAAAAGCCGGTGTAGAAAGCTTCTTCGAATGTTTGCATGTGGAAGCTAGACAAAAACATAATCCTCTGGTATAGGAGGTGCAACACTTTTGGAGAAGGCTGCAATGAAAGATCATACATCATATCAGTCACTGTGTCGGCCGTCGATAGTAGACTCGAGGTCGTGGCTTTATCTGGCGCGAACACTTCAATGCAAGCTAAGAGAGTCCTGCAAATTTTCTTGAGCATCTGACACGAAAGGTCAGGAGAGCCAGTAAAGAGCTTGATGGTGCCCGTTAGGGTTTTCACCATGTAGGCTTTACCTATTCTCTCTCCTGCCTTTGGTCCTGGCATCCTTGGGTAATTAAGCCAATTTGGCTTCTTTTCTGCAATCCTGCCATGCTCTTTCCAGCTTCTGACTCTTGGCACCGGGCAGAAGGTTGCATCCTCCCGAATCTCCTTTGGTGCCTCTACCAAGTAGATGAGGTAGGCTGGGTATTTGTTCAACCAACCTTTCCTCCATCTAGGCTGCGAATCTACAATCTTCTTTGATTGTTCCTCTTTTGTGATGTCGCCTTCGTAAAGAGCGACATACTGCTCCTCCTCTATTCTCTTTTTCGTTTTTATCACTTCAAACTTCATCAAAGGGAAAGGCAAGCTGGGTTGCATCCACTCTTCATGGAGCACTTTTGTGTCTAATCCCTGAAGTCTAATGGAGATTAGGAGTCTCCTCTCCCATTCCATTTCCGCCTTGGCACTCTCCTCTGTTGACTTTTCTATTTGGTCATGGAGCCTTTGTTCTTCTTCTTCAGAGATTCCTGAAGTTGAGGCCACCTCTTGAACTGGGGTTGGATCTTCAATTGTGGTTGCCTCTCCAGTTTCTGGTAGCTCTATGGCTGCTCTACCTGATCCTTCTTGTGGTGTCTCTGTCTCTCTTCTTTGTTGCTCTTGTAGATATTGGAGCTGTTTGTGGAGGGTCTCATTCTCTGTTCTTAGTGTTTGATTTTCTAAAGTGAGCCTCTCCTCTGCTGCCAATGATCCCTCCGCAATGTGCAACCTTTGCACTTGCTCTAATCTTAGCTCTCTTTGTAATCTTCGGACCTGGTCTTTCAGAGCTGGTACAAGAGCTCCCTCTTGTTCGGTTCCTGCTCTGCTAGCTCTAGGGGTAGTCCTGAGTCTAGTGATTGTTCTTTCTTGGAGCTCGACTCTTTCCCTTAGCTCAATGAGCTCATCTTTAGCCACCTCCAAGTCGTATTCCATCCGCTCCCTTGCTTCCTGTGCACTTGTTACTTCTCTTGAAGCCTCGGCTAGCTGGAGTATCAAGCCATCTCTCTCGTTTTCCGCATCGTAGAGTGATGCTTTATGACTTTCAGATTCACTCATAGCATCCTCTAATTTCCTCTGCAACTTGGCTTCCCTTTGTTTGGCTGTTTCAATCTCCACTTCCTTTGCCTTGGATCTTTCTTTGATCTTGTTGAGCAGTTCATGCACCATGTGCATGTATTTTTCATCTTCATCTGTCAACTCTAAAGCTTTTTCTGCCACCACCTCCACTGGCTTCGGCTCTTCTAGTACGTTCTGCTCGTCCAGTTTCTGTTCACTCTCTTTTGTACTCTTTAATTTTTCCTCTGTCCCTCTCCGATCATCTTGTTTTTGTAGGGTGATCCCATAAACTGCCTCAAGGGCCTCTGCTTCAGTGTACCCTATCGCTACTAGATCCTCATAATCATTTTTCTTTTGCTGAATTGGATCTATCTCCTTTTCCTTGGTCCCGGCCTCCGGCTTTTCCATACCATTCGTGTCCATCTCTACTCTAGTCTCTTCCACAATGATTTCCGTCTTCTTCGGGCTTGGTACATCAGTAAAGGAGGGCTGATTGTCCTCAGTCATCTTGGCTTTCCCTTTGTTTGCTTGCCGGTCTTTCTCTTGAGGTTCAGTAGACTCATCTACTTTCTTCTTCCCCTTGTCGTCCTTCTTCAGCTCAGCTTTTAAAAGCTGTACTTCCTCTTCAGTGTATGGCTCGACAGGTTGCTGCTCCAGTATAGCCTCTGACTCCTCATAAGCTCTAATATATTGATCATATTGATCAACATGTGGCCTGGCTGAGCTAGTTCCGACTTTAGTGGGGTCTGGCACCCACTTTTCTTCAAAGTCCCCCTTTAGAGCTCTTTCCGCTCTAAACTGCTCCACTAGTCTTTCCATTCGTGCCGCTTTCTGACTTTTGGTTTGCTTGGGAGCAACCTTCTTCTTTGCTTTCTTCATAATCGGCTCATCCACATTCTCTTTAGGTTCTGAAACTATTTCTAGTTTCCTGCGTGCTCTTGTGGACGCCCTCTTGGATACTTCAGGCTGTTCTTCCTCCTCATTGGCTTCTCTAAGCCACTCATTCTGGGAGGGAACCTTTGGCCATTGATCTCTGGCTCCAATAGCTTCATAAGCTATTCTTGTGAGAACTTCAGCTCCTCCTATATACTTTGGCTTGTCGTTGTGCATGGCAATTACTTGCTCGTGGATGTGTTGAGCGTAATTCACCTCTTTTGGCATATTGCTCTTCAATGCCCATGTGATGGTAGTTGCAATGGCATGGGGCGGTGTCGTATACTTTTGCGGTCTTTTACTGCAAATATGGAGAAATTGGTTGTACAGTCGGCAAAGGGTTGCCGCTCTTTGGTCTGCCATATCTCCATAAGTTGCATTCTGTTTCTTGGACCCATAAACCTCTATAGCCTCCCTTCTTTCCCTGACAGAGCTCCCTTTGTTGTTCAGCTTCAATGCATCTGCAATGAGCTGTGGAGTGATCTGTACCTCTACTTTCTCTCCATCTATTGCTGTCAATGTGGCTTTCCCATCCTTCTGAATGGATGTTGCCAACTCGTACACTCTTCTTGTATCCACACCTTATGGTCTCGAGGTGAAGAAACTGTGCAAGTCTGCCCTTTCCAGGTACCTGCTGATGTTCTCTGACCTGCTATAATCCACCAATTCTTGTGGGATCATCGGTATATCCACCGCTTGCCCTTGAGGATCTCTGAAAGTCCCCTGGTAGATCTTTATTCCCTCTTGTTCCAGTACTGCTTCCTCCACCCAAGTTTTGGTTGGCTTGAGGGTTTCTGCTGGAATGTCAAAGGGTTCCTCTTCTGCAAGAGCATCTTTGATTGTCGGTCTTTTTCTCTTCGTTGCCGATAACTTGGTGGAATCCATGGATCCTGTAACTCCAATTTCAGAAGTTAGCGTCTTTTTAGTACTGAAAGCCGAAATGAAGCTTTTAACTATTCAAATGACTTGAAAATTGAAACATGAGCTATTCAGGGCCTAAGGATGCAGGGTAGGTGAAAAAAATATGCAAACTGGGCTCAAAATCATGCTGGAGACATCATACGCGTATGATGTCTTTTGTGTCAAAATGACTTCATATTGGTTGTGCTTGTAGCTGATAGTGTATACATGAGTATCATATGCTGGGATTTTAGTTTGGATCCCATTTGGTCAAGTTTTGGCCAGTTTAGTCCAGTTCAGGCTCTTGGCAAAATTTTGAAAGGGAAATGGATTTTATGATCCAAATTGGATAAAACTTGGTGGTTCACCTTCAAATGGCATGTAGATCACTTCTGTTTGGTGGTTGAAGCCCTGAGGTGCCAAAATCACATAGTGAGACATCATACGCGTATGATGTCTTTTAGTGTATTTTTGGACCAAATTTCTCTATAAGCTTGGATATGGCTTTAGATAGGCTTATTCAGTGGATTTATGAATTTTGGATATATTTTGGGCTAAAAATGGCTCTAAAGACATCATACATGTAAGACATCATACGCGTATGATGTCTTTTTCATCAATTTTTCATGGGATTGATTCTGTGGACTCCCCATGTACTAGTGAAGGACTGTCTCTACTCAAATCTTGGTTTGGACTTGAGTATGTTGGATTTGGGCCAAAAATAGGCTTTGGATGAAGGATTTTCCCTCAATTGGGCTAATGGGGTGATCCACTTGACCAAATGGTTCCAAACTTCATATGTAGCATGTATTAGATATATATAATGGATGTATGATGACAAATGAGCAATTTTGGCTCTGTAAGTGCAAATAGACATCATACGCGTATGATGTCTTTTGTGTCAAAATGGTGCTTTTTGGTTCCAGATAGCTTGTAGATGTGTTAATCAACAATCCTACAAAGTTTCAATGAGTTTGGAGTTATTTTGACAAAATTAGGACCAAAAATCAATTTTATGGCCTACTTTGCGTCTTTTTGGTTTTCCTTGGGTTTTGTACTCCCATTCTCATGATACTTGGTTCATAGGATGTGATTAGCATGTGGAATGAGGCTATGCACTCAAATGTTGAAATGGATGTGAAAATCATGTTGTGAGACATCATACGCGTATGATGTCTTTTCTTGAAATGTTGGTCTTTTTGTGCAAAGAATGCTTTGTGCTAGTGCCCTAAGCCCTGCTAACTAGTTTTCAACTTAAAAAGTCATTAGTTTAGCTAAAAAGCCCCCTTTAGGCATTTCAGTCTCCGAAGTCGTCTTTTTGCCTTGGAGTTGAATTTCTTCAACTTTTCTTCTCGAGAGTTGCATTTCCAGCTCATTGGATATGTTGTGAAGCCACCTATTTGGTTGAACTTGACTTTGGCTCCCCGTTCTCCATCTTTCTCCATTTGGTTGCCCGAAAGCGTCTTTTTCACCATCGGTAAGTGAATCAGCTTTCTTTTGGGTTTTGCTTGCAAACATAAGTCATCCATGTATATTTGAAGCTCTGCTTGTGAAGTTTCATGTCATTTGGTCGTCAATTTTAGCCGTTATGCCAAAATGATGCTTTGTGTGTCCGTAGCCGAATCGGTTGTTCCGACCTACTTTCGGTGATCCAAACCCGGAGATACTCCATGGTTGCATTGTCCTTGATGTGGTTGAACTTCCTGTGAAGTTTCGTGTCGTTTTGACAACTTTTTCCTGTTTGCCTCTTGCAGGCTCTGTTGACCTAGGGTTTTTCCAGTCGTTCTTTCTCGAGCTTTGAGTGTTAGAAACCCATCTTCTATACTAGGGTAACCCACCTATAAGTTCTTGCAAGGTTTGGTTAGGCGTTTGTGCCCCTACCTAGCATTCTTCCCCATTCCCCGTCTGCTCTTGTTTCTTGGTTTTGGTCAGTTTTCGCGACAAAAGTTAACGATAAGCATCAAAAGCTTATGGCAACGAGTCTACCTCTCATGTCTGGTGTCCTCTGAGCTCTCGTAGCAGTCGTAGAAGGCGGTAGAAGGTCGGATGCTCGTGTGTGCTCTTTGCTCTCTCCAAGAAGGTAATAGTGGAAATGAGCTTGAAAGTGATGTGAAAAATACTTAACTTCGGACTTCCCGGATCACTTGTTACCAAATTTGACATGTGCTCCTATCTCCTCGTGAAATGCACTTTAGGATTTGAAATTTCTCAATTTGGACTCCGTTTGACCTGTTTCTGAGAAATCTGTCCACTTTGCCAAAATTCTGTCATTTCGGGCTTTCCGCAACTTTTTCAGAATTGTACCCAATTTTTACCATGGATTGCCCTTGTCATTAGGACCATCACCGTCTATTCTTTTCTTTTTTCCGATCTCATTTCACCTGTTTTTTTTTATTTTTCTTTTACTTTTATCAAGAAAATCATAAAAAATAAAGGAAAATAGCAAATTGAAGCCAAAAAATTCCAAACATACATGATAAATAGCTGGTAACCCTGTGTATATGAATATACACTTATTTGTGATTTCTGGACTTGGATTACCACTTTTTTTACTTTTTTGCTCCAAAAACACTCTTATTTAGTGATATTTACACGTCTAGAGACCCAAATTCATCATTTGATCTCTTCTTGTTGCAAAACAAAGGTCTATAAGGGCATAAATATTATCAATATCCGCAATCAAACATAAAAAATGCAAAATCATGTAAGACACTGCCCTTGTAATATAATTTTTGTTTTTCTTTGTTTTTGGCGCTTGTAGCTGCTTTGTAACTCTTGTATACCTGTATACCTCCCCCCCTCCTAGTTTGAGTCCTCCCGGACGACTATGAAGTGTCTGTGGACGAAGCATTGTAGTTTTTTTGGTCATAAATTCCCAATGCAATTGCAGAGCGATGATACAACAGTCTTTCCAATAAAGCTGCTCTTTGTTTGATTGAAGGATTGGTGGTCGAGTTTTGGGTTGGTGATACTTCGGTAGTAGAATCAGTAGATGGATTCATCTTTACCCTGTTGTTCTTTTGCACTATCCAAATCTGCTTCCGCTTCGCTTGTGCTTGCCACAAACTCTTTGCGACCCAAACCTGCTTTGTCCTTTGTGTTGATTTCCTCGCCTTGAAATACCTAGGAGTGTCCGTTGATTGTGCTGAAGGGAGTTCCTGTTTACAAATCTTTGGGATCCAAATTTGCTTGCTATAGCTTTGTGCCGTCATGAACTTCTTTGGAATCCAGATCTGTTTCACTGTCCTTGATTGTCTGGAATCACTCTGTTGTCTGGTATTGAAGACTCTGCTTTCCACCTTTGTGTTCTCTGGCACAACCTTTTTTGGTCTCCATACCAACTTTGACTCCGTTTTTTCCCAAGCTTGAGCTGTTATATTATTGCTTGTCTTCCTTATCCACTGTTGAGAATTCCTCGTCGAAGAGTAATCCAGTTGTATAGAAACTTTTGGTTGCCATTGCTTCTTCTTTTTCTCTGGTTGTTGTTTACCTTTGTTCTTGGATTCTTCCTTTGGAGTTGTCTCTGATCCTTTGGTGAACTTAACTGATTGACTTTCACCTTCGTATTTGATAAGCACTGATTTAGAACTCCAGTCAATCATTGCATTGTATTGCTTCTGCCATGGTTGTCCTAGCAATAATGGATGTTGTGTAGCTTGATCTTCAACCACGTAAAACATATGAGGATACACATAATGGTTAATCTGTATATATAAAACTGTGCATCCGACAGTTTTGATTGAATTCTCAGAGTAACTCTTTAACTCTTGCTTGGCAGTTTGTAGTTTAGTGTCATTTGTCAATTGTCTATACAAACTGAGTGAAAGTAGGTTAGCTTGAGCTCCTGAATCCAATAGTGCTCTGGCTTTGATTTGGTTGGTTCCTACTTTGCATTCAATGATGGGTTTTTCCTTGTCATTATCCATTTCTGTTATACTGACTGCGTTTATTCGTATTGCTCCTTCATTGCGCTGTTTCTGACGCAGTAGTCTTCTTTTCTCCATTCTTTCCTTCGCCTCGGCTTGCGCTTCCTCCTCAATCTTTTTCTTTTTCTGGACACGCAGCTTTTCTTGATGTATTTTGAGAAGCATGTCTTGGGTTAGCGGCAAAAGATACTTTTTCACTCTGCATCCACTAATCCAAGACATTTCTTCTCCGTCTAATGTAGCAAGCTTGACGACTCCACTTGGTGATAGATCTTTAATCACCAGAGGTCCCATCCCTCGCTTTTTAAGCTTCTTAGCATGTTGTTTCAGAGTGTAAACTAGGACATAGTCCCCAACCTTAAACTCTTTAGTCCGCACATGCTTATCAAAAAATTCCTTTTGTCGCCTTTTTTTAGCGTAGATAGAAGCTACTGCTTTTAGGCGAAGCTCGTCTAGCTTTTCCAGGTCATCTATTCTATCAGAAAGCTCGTGCCCTGTCCACTCTAGATCCTTAGCCACCCTTAAGGTTGAAATCAAGAATTCTATTGGTAAGATAGCATTTAGCCCAAAAACCATGTTATATGGGGTCGTTCCTATTGATGTTTTATATGCTACCCTATATGCCCATAATGTTGAATGCAACTTCTGGTCCCAGTCAGTTCTCGACTCAGATACAATCTTCGTGAGGACCGTGCATATGGTTTTGTTTGTTGCTTTAGCTTGTCCGTTTGCTTGTGGATGATACGGGGCTGATTTCCTATGGATTACCATGAATTCATCTAGAAGGATCTTTATCACTTCATTTATAAAATGTGTGCCTCGATCACTCACAATTTCTATTGGCAATCCATATCGTACAAAGACGTATTCATACAAAAATTGTGTCGTGGTCCTGGCATCTGCCTTTTGAGTTGCCTTTGCTTCGACCCACTTTGTTAGATAGTCTGTAGCCACAATGATGTATTGTGCATGAGTCTTATATGCAGGAGGTGAAATGGGTCCAACATAATCAATCCCCCATTTTGCAAAAGCTCTTGCTCCCATCATTGGTCTAAGCGGCATATCATCTCTTTTAAGTGGTACTTTGGTCCACTGACAGTCATCACACCGTTTAACGTATTCCTCAGCGTCCATATGTAATGTTGGCCACCATATTCCTGCGGCTAAGACAAGTTTTGTTGTCTTATCACCTGAGAAATGGCCTCCACCTACTCCTCCATGAGCTTGCTCCAGGATTATTACATACTCAGACTCTGATGCGCAAATCCTAAGCTGGTTGTCTTTACCTCTCTTATAGAGTTGATCTCCTATGAAAGTGTAATCTCTAGCTTCTGTCTCTACAGATTTCTGACGAGCTTTTGACGTTCCTTCTGGGAAAGTTCTATTTGTGAGATATTCAACAATATACTGACTCCATTCTAGAGCGATCATTATCTGATATAATGTCGAATACTCTGCTGGCGGTTTTGATGAACATACAATACATACAGTGACATATTCATGTACGCTTTCTTTCATTCCTGGCCAATAGACTCCCAATTGTAACAAATTCCTATATGTGTTCCTTCTTGAACAATGAAATGCACATTCCTGAACATGTGCTTCGCGCAGATATATATTATATTCCTCAGGATTGATGCATAGTCGTAAAACATGATCATTTCCCAATTGATACAACCTTCCTGCAACCAATTGAAGATTCTTGGATTGCTGAATAGCAATATGTTTCTGGTTGTATTCTCTCTATCGAACTCTCCTCCATAGGTTAATAGGTTAACGACATTTTGAGACCACTTCGGTATCATTTCTATGTTGAACAAGTACGCGTCTGGCATGTCGTCATCTACTCCTATAGGGTCTTCTCCATTCGTCAATCGCGAAAGATGATCAGCTCTAAGATGTGTTTTTCCTTTCTTTACTACTACCGTGAAGTCAAATTCCAGTAAGATAATGAACCATCTCACTATTCTCCCGGTATTGCATGGTTTATTCACTAGGTAGAGCAAGGCTTGGTGATTCGTAAAAAACACAAACTTGTTGGCTAGAAGATAATGCCGAAATTTATTCACAGCATATATCATTCCTAATCCCTCTCGCTCTGTTGTGGTGTAATTCTTCTCTGCATTGTTGAGCTGTCGACTGGCGTAACAGATAGGAAAATCCATGTTTCCTTCTTCTGGCTGAGCCAGAATGCATCCTATTGCATATGCCGAAGCATCTATATGCACATGGAATATCTTCTCCCAATCTGGTGAGTTCAAGACTGGAGCAGTAATGTGTGCCTCTTTCAATTTCTTGAACGATTCCTCACACTCATCTGTCCATTCAAAGTTCACTATTAGCCTGTAAAGTGGTTGGCCTATTATAGCGTACATGTAAATGAATCGTCTATAATATCCGCAATGTCCCATAAAGCTCTGCACTTGTTTTGCATTGGTTGGTCTAGGCATATCCACTATAACTTTTATCTTCTCTAAATCCGTGGATATTCCATTTTGTGAGACAATATGTCCCAGAATTCTGCCCTGTCGGACCATAAACACACATTTCTCAGGATTGAGACAAATGCGATATGTCCTACATTTCTCAAATACTTTTCTTAGGTGTTCTAGATGCTCATCTTTCAGAAGATAATGTACACACAAGTCATCCATGTATATTTCTAGAAACAACCTTAAGTATTCCTTGAAAGCATGCGTCATCAGCCTCTGGAAGGTTGCGGGAGCATTGGTTAGACCAAAAGGCATAACCCGATAAGCATAAATTCCCCACTCCATTGCAAAAGTTGTTTTATGTTGATCTTCCAGTGCTATGGCTAGCTGGTTATATCCTGAAAAACCATCAAGAAAGGAGTAGGCTGTTTTCCCTGATACACGCTCTAGAACATGATCAGTTATCGGCAGGGGATAATTGTCCCTGATTGTTGCAGCATTCACTTTCTTTAAGTTGACACACACTCGGAGTTTTCCGTTCTTCTTGGGTACTACCACAATTGGAGATACCCAATCGGTGTGTTCAATCTCGTATATGAATTCAGCTTCCATTAGCTTATCTATCTCTTCTTTGATTCGCTTAGCAAACGTATCATTATATGTGTATGGTCTCTATCTGCTAGGCTTTGCGTCTTGTTTCAGTGGGATTGTGTGTTGGCATATGGATGGGTCAACTCCCTTTAAGTCCTTATAAGACCATGCAAACACATCCCTATACTCTCTGAGAAGACTCAAAAGTCTCTCTTCCTCGCCTGGAGACAAATCTGTGGCTATGTACACCGGTCTAGGTGGCTCACCTGGAGCTGCTAAATCAACTTTTTTTGCATCCTCCGGTCCGTCATAAGATTCGTTCTCCTTCCTCTCTCGAATAGGTGGGGTTAATACCACCTTCCTATCCTCTATTGTGAATTTCCTATAGTGAGAGAGAACATCCATGTTTTCCTTGATTTTGGCGTTTTCGTCCTCTCCACTCTCAATTTCTGTCGTCCAAACTTCTTTCAGAGTTTTCTTGAGCTCTTTGTACTTGTTTCTACGTTCTAACTTGGACTCCGTGTGTTCTCTATTGCGCTTGTTCTTTTCTGATTTTTCTGTTTCTGTTTTCATTCCATTCCTTTGAACTTGATTTCTTGAGCCTTTTTTGTCTTTTCGTAAGCTCTTTTGATCATTGCCTCTCATTCTTCCAGAAATCTTGTCCTTAACACAATCTTCCGCCTTTACTAGCATTAGGAATTGATTTTTTCCTCTTATTCTAGGCATCGGATTGGTTCTAACCCCCTTTGTTTTTCTCTTTGCTCTATAGCGTTTCTGGCATTGTTTAGTTTGGTTCGGAAAATCATAAAATCGGACATCCGTTATAGTTTCTTCGTTTCCGCTTGAATTGTCCGTTGACTCGTTGTCTGCTTCATTTCCCCACTCAGGATGATCGGGAATGTCATGAAACACCTCCTCTTCATTTTCCTTTTCTAGTGTATCGTTCTTTTCAGTTTCTTTTTCGAATACAGTTCTCAACATGAAGTACGGAACCACGTCGTACCCGTCCTTGTCGCAAAATTTCGTTGTGGGACCATCCGGAATTGCACAAACATCTAGGGTTGCTAGAATGTGTGTCCATTCTAATGGTTCAAGTGTGTCCTCTGGAAAGGGTTCTCCTATATAAGTTTCGTCTTCGATAGCCCTTTCTAAAACACATTCTTCTCCTTTGAGACTTCCACATTTCGAAGCTCCACACATCCATAACTCCTTGGGCTTACCTAACCAAGCTGGAAATTCAGATCCCGCCAAAGTAGCTGAATCAAACTCCTCTACCGGTGTTCGGTTCACATCTTTGTAGCTATGGTCTTTCAGGTTCACACGTGTAGTGGTTTCCATATTTCTCAGGTATATGTGATCGTAGCCCCAATCCTGGACCATTTTCAACTGTCTCATGAATGGTCTTCCCAGTATGATATCATAGTTATTCTCCTTGCCAAAATCGACAATAGCAAAAGTATGTTCGTATTCAATGCCGCAAGAAGTCACTACAACTTTCTCTAATAACTCCATAGGTTTCTCCATGTGTCCATCTGCTAATTGGAGTTTCAACCTAGTCTTCCTTATTGCTGGTTTCCCCCATTTTTTCCAGATTTCTTTTGTAGCAATGGCTACCCCAGCTCCGCTGTCTAGTATTGCCATCGTGTTTACTCCTTGGAATTCAACTGGTAAGGTTGTATTCCCCTCTTCACCTTCGCAATACTCTCCGACCTTGTTTAAGGGTACAGGCTTAGCGTTCTTTTGTGGTTTACTCAGCTCTTGTATACCCTCTTTCAGTCTCGATGTTGGGTCTTTTATCCTGAATTTCTCCAAGCATTTTCCTATAGTGGTCCACATATGTGGTCTTAGCCTCAAAAGCTCAGCTAGAGTGATAGTGCATGTCACTGGTGTTGACAAGATCTCTATCAATCCTTGCGAGTCCATGAATTTTTCTGATGAGATTCTTCGTGAGGGAAGTGCTCTAATCTCGGATTTTGCTTCATACTCTCCTAAGTACGAAGGTAAGGTATTCAGTGAGTGAGGTTTGCTCTCCGTTGTTCTAACAGAGCCCCCATCTCCCCAGTAAGATTGCAGATCCAAGTCCACTTGAGATCCTGCCTCAAATTCCACTATGGGAGGATTCCTGATGTCCTTTTCCCAATTTGTCTGATTAGCTTGGCAACTTAGCTCGTTTGCAAAGTTTGCCTCTCTCACTTGTTTCCAAAATTCATTGTAATCCTCATCTCTTTCGTAAGACCTCTGTATGACTGGATGAAAACTCTCTATCTCCTGATCGGTTGTGTTCAACACTATGCGGTCATCCTTGTGTGTATTTTCAGGCTTTTGTGCACTGGGAGTCTTTTCAGCTACCCGTGAAACAATAGTCTCTTGCTGAATTGGGTTTTCCGTTCCACAATTCATTGTTTCTTTTGGTGGTTCTAATAAGGCTTGTGTAGTTTCGATCATTCTCTAGCACATTTCAAGTCTCTGCTTTTCCAATTCCGCGTTTGGGTATGTCATCCACCTCTGTTCTTGTGTTTGGTTGTTCTTTAACCTAGCTTCGTAAGCTGTTCATGTACTTTGTCGACTAGCACTGATCCCCCTGAGCTTAAGCTCGTTGTTTCTTTGATACTCTTTTGTTTCGTTATTTCCGGGCTCATCTCTTGTTTCCCGTTTTGACTCTCAAGTTTTTCTAATCTATCTTTAGTTCGCTTTAGTTCCTCAGCTAGAATAGCGTCTTCACGTTCTTTTCTCAACTTCATGCGTGCTTTTCTAGCTTTCCATGTGTTTTTCTGACTCCGCGGTCCTTGACTAACCACTTCAGTCGCTAACTTTCCATTCTCAGGTTCTCTAGTGGTTTTCTTAGCTTGAGCTCTAGTAACAACTTGCGTTGGTATCAGAGTTTCATTTTCAGACCCACTGCTGGTAGGAATAGTTTCTAGCATATTCAATGTCGTCTTTTGCACTTTGTTTGGATTCTTTGAACAATCCTCAATGAAGTGAGTAACCCCACACTCAGTGCAATAAGCGTTAATTCTAATGATTTCCGTATGTGGGCAAACATTCATCAGATGGTCACCTCCACACTTGTAACAGGGTCCTAGTGCTGGTCTTGGTCCCATTTGATTCGTCCTTTGTGGATAGGATGGTCTTTGTCCTGTTAACCCTCCATGAGCTATGAACATCAATGTTCTTGCGTCCAAATTGTATCTCTCTTCATCAGAAGCACTTGTAACTGTTGGTATTCCAACATTCCCAATCATGCCCCATGGTTCTGGTTGTTTGGGTTCTTCTGGTGGGTAATACACAGTTGGAGACATGTGTGCACCAGATTCTTCATAATAGGCTTGAACAGGCACTAAGGCTTGTTCTTCCTGATTCTCTAAGGTTGGTGCATATCTAATGCCTACTGGTCTTGCTCCTGGTAAAGGTGGTTGTTGTCCCAATACCGGTTGCGGTCTTTCTATCCCCATAGGTCCTGGTACATTTCCCGTTGGGTATCGAGGTACTGGATGTACTTGAGGTGGTGCTAATTGAGCAGGAGGTGCATACTGACGCTCCCTTACATACCCTTTGTTGTAATAGCACTCCTCTGTTGGATGGTTTGTCCATTTTTGTTCAATAGCACACCATTTCAGTGTTTTTGGCAATGGTTTTTGGTATGGTGCCATCCTTTTTAGAGCATCTTCTATCATTTGCTCTACATTTGGCATGGTTGTTGTTTGAACATTCTTTTTAGTGGTAGTCTCGCTCGCTACGGAGGAGGAGCTACTGGATGCAAAATCTGTATCCGTGACACCTCTCCATAAACCGTACAGTTATCCACTAAGTACAATGCTTCTCTCGTTACTTGCTCGAAACTTGTACAAGCTTTCAAGTGCAAGTCCTTCTTGAGAGTGTCGTTCCTCAGTCCCTCAATAAAGAGAACAGATAGTCTGTCATCTTGTGGTCGTTCACGTACTGGACATCTCTCAATGTATTGTTTGAAGCGAAGTGAAGCTTCCTTCACTTTTTCGTGTTCTCTCTGTTTAAAAGCATATATTTGTGAGACCGTATTGTGCTTAATCCCTCGTTTTGAGAATTCCTCAGCAAACTCTCTTAGCAAATGGTCAATGTCATGGAATCCCCCTATGTTCAGTGGTTGAAACCATGTCAATGCCGTACCTTCTAGAGTAAGACCAAATCCCTCGTATTGTGTATGGAAATCTGTTATCTGCTCAGCTCTTAAGACTTGCTTAAAGAGTGACACATGTGCATACGGATCTCCCGAACCACCATACTTCTTTGGCATACACTTCGCTACTTAAGATGGTCTCATACGTCTATGGTCTGCTACCAATCTCATTGCTCCTGTGTCCCGGCTAAAGCTTTCTCTAGCATCATGGACTTCATGGGTTACCCTTGTCGGTTCCCCCGCCCTGAATCTACTAGTAGGAGGTAAATGTGATGGTTCCGCTTCGAACCTTGGACCTGGAGTGGTATATGTGTGGATTGGAACTGCACTACCTCGATTCGTATCCATTGACTCTCTGGAATGTAATGATCCCATTGGTCTGGGCTTCGAGTACTGAGGTTGACTGAAAGAGTCAGTAGCCTGAGTTCTTTGTCCTCCTGTCGTCATTGGGTTTTGCCCTCCATTTGTTGGTGCTGGTCTTTGTGAGCTAGAAGTAACATAATACTGATGTAGTGGTCCCCCAAAGTATGTATATCCTTCTAATTCTTTCTTGCCCATTGTTGAGTATTGCCTGCCATACTTGTCGTAAGCGGAAATTTTCACTTCCGATCCCTCTGTGTAGGTAAAGACATAAAGTCTTTTTTGGTCTGTCAACTCTCCAGTGTAGGGTTCTTCACATCTATAATAGAGATCCTGCTCCCCATTATTATATTTGTATAGCCCCACATATATGTTATCAGTGTTGATCCTTGTAGTTTCATTCTCTCTTCTTAACCTCGCATCAGGGAAGTTCATTATTGGTGCTTTCTCCTCAAGCTCTTCATCTACTTTGGCTTTGGTGCCCATCAATCCCCACTTGTCCACAATGTTAGGGTTTAGGACTACCAAGTACATGGTACCCTCGTCATCTAGATATCTATCTCCGCTATAGCTCACAGGCACTAAGTCCTTGAACTCACTAGGTCTCTCCTCTATCTTTACACAATAGCGGTCCATTCCATCTTTGTAGATCTTGGCACCTTGCTCATTGTCGTACTGATATTTTATGAACAATAGCTTCATTGTGGCGGAAGGGTTTGATGATCCTGGTGCCATATTTTCTCTGTTGTTCAGGTTCAAGTGTCCCAAGTGTTCGGTGAAAATCTCATAAGATCTCTCCGAAGAAGTATCAGAGACACTTCCTTCAAAGATCGGCTCTAATGGTTGCACCCAACTTTGGCTTACACTTCCCTCGGTTGATATGACACTTGCTGGTTCCCCTTGTTTTGGTTGGTTATTCTGGAGGTTCCTGCCCGATCTCAAATTCATCAATTCCCCTAAAGGACTTTAACTTTTCTGTCTCGGCAATTTGTTTTCCCAGGTTTTTGTGGTCAGAATTGATCCAAACTAATTGATACTTGGTCAATTGTTTAATCTTGTCAGTTGGACAACTTCTGTTTCATCAAGTGAGAATTTTGTTGCAGTTATGCTAAAAAAGACATTATACGCGTATGATGTCTTTTTTCACAGATTTAGACTATTTTGGTTATGCTCACTCTCAGTAGCCCCCTTATGCTCTTTCCACTCACAAAATTTACTTTGAACTCTGTTTGAGCAAGTTATGGCTAATTTAGGCTTTTCTTGGCAATTTTCCGCTTTTGACTTGTTTTTTGGGTCAATTGTGATCCAAATGGGATGAAACTTGAAATATAACCTCTAGACAGCTATTACAATGGATCTGTGTTAGCAAAGTATCAAAATATGTCCAAAATTAGGTCAAAGACATTATACGCGTATGATGTCTTTTTCATCAATTTGGGTCAAAACTTGATATTTATGCTTTCTACAGTGTTTGTAACAATCTTGTCAAGTCAGATATAAAAAATAAGCAGTGGATGTGCTAAAAGACATTATACGCGTATAATGTCTTTTGTCCCAGATTTTGACTATTTTTGGTTTTAAGCCTTCTCCAATGTTTATAATTGAGTTTCAAGTGTTTTTGTCAGGTTTGAATGTAAAAACAAGATCTGAATCCAAAATTTCCTATTCTTTGCGTTTCTTGGACTCCGACTTGTCTTTTCGGGTTTCTTTGAGTGTTAATGCTCTTGTTTTAAGTTGAAATTAGGGTATAACCCCCCTTTTGAACACTCTGGTAAAGTCAAAATTTCTGTTTGGTCATTTAGACATCATACGCGTATGATGTCTAAAGTTGCAGATTTCCAGTTTTTTGGCACAGAATCCTTCCTAAAGCTTCCTCAAGTGCTCAGCAACTCACAGATACACAGAAAATTTCTCTGACTTTTGTTTATTCCAAGTTTCACTACTAACTCGACGGTTTAGTGATCTAACATGCAATCAACCACATCAAGCAAATACTCCAATGATTATTAGCTCTAGATCAGGATCAAATGAAGTCCTACCTAAGCTATTCCTAATCATAAAATGGGTTTGGTAATTGTGATTTTAAAGATATCCACTGTCACTCACGGACTAGCAAATTCTTCTTCTATCAACAACTACTCAACACCAACAAAACAACAAACAAATCTAAGCTAAACTAAAAATACTGTCAACACGGAAGACCCAAGAATACCCCACTTCCTAGAATCTCTCGAGATCTTCGGAGTCCACCACTCCTAGATCTTTTCTAACTAAAGTATACAAAGTAGTTTATACGACTCACCTCGTAGGATTAGTCTAAGGTCACCTACTTAGAACTCTCGTCCCCGGCAGCGGCGCCAAATGTTAAGGCGGTTACGCCGCTAGCGAAAGCTAAATAGCGAGAACTCAACCAACAATAGAATTTGTCAGACGAGGACGAAGCTTGACCCGCAGGCGCATGGAAACAACTAGGTGGGTGTCAAATCACCTACTCGACCTTCTAATGACATTCACTACTAAGGAAATCAAATCTAAGTTCTAAAATACGCAAGTGACTGAAATCCGTACTACGAACGAATGCTATACGAAACAGGATCTAGAATCATTGAATCGATCTCAAACTCAAGGGGAAGTCTATGCACTAGGTAAGAACAACACCCTAAAGACTTGAACTGCAAAATCAACCTATAATCACTCCGTGCGGTAAACGCGTATGAAGACAGGCCGAAAAATACAGGTGACCGAAACTTGACCCCGATGGTACTAATGCGTAGCTCTACTCGTTGTGGTTCTATAGATATGCTGCACGCTCTATTCCGACACACGAGTTGGAAGAAAACTCACACCGAAGCTCGTAGGACCTTACCACACATAGAAGCCGATAGCGCGCACTCTTGGTATCAGTGCGTAGCTCTCACCGTTGCTAACACAATAGCGGTGTCGCTTCTCCAATGGTGGCTCCGTAGCTCGTGTAGCAAGTAGATAAGACTCTCTCACTCTCTCTCAGACATAGTCACGGCGCTCAAAAACTCACTTTGATTAATAATCTGAATCCCCTTAGGTTACAAAACTTTGGCTTATATACCTCAGCCTTGGAGGTGAGAACATCTCTAACTAATTACATCAGCAGGTGAAATTACTTCGGGATTACAAGCTGGAAACTCAATTGAGTCCCGTTACTTAATGAATGGCTCAATTCAAAATCAATGTCGGAAAGACATTTATTACAATCAATGGTTACAAAAATGATGAGTGTGAGCAAAAATGTGGGTGTGATCCTCTGCTGGCTCAACATTGTGCCTATGCAGGCCTTGTAATGTAGCCCTATTATGCATACACAGTCAATGCATGGAAAAGATTTATGCTGTGCAAGATGTGGGTATAAGCAATTTGCTTATTGGCATTTGTTGGCGAGGCTTCTTATTCTAAGCAATGTAATGGTCTTTGAAGCTCCTTTATCGTTGCTTCATTGAAGCGAGTTGCTCTCTTCTAACTGTACTGTAATCGTAGGAAGAATTGTAAGAATTCAAGCGGCGATGCACTGACAACAGTTTTGTTGTTCTTCTTTGGGACCCATTTCTTTGCGATTATTGGCTGTTTTGTTGCTGATGCTTGTTTGGGAACCCATACTTTCCCGTGCTTCGTTTGTGTTTGAAGAGACTTCTTTGGGATCCACCTTTTTGTTGTGTGAGTCGACAGTGGTCTTTGCTTCAGCCCTTGTATGCTTGGTCGGGGGCGAGATTTAGGCTTTGAAAGTTGATACTGTGGTTGTTTTGGAATCCAAATGAATTCCTGAGTTTTTTGTGCTTGAATCAACTTCTTTGGAGCCCAAACCTGAGTTGTGAAAACTTGCAACTTTGTGATATTCTTACCCGTTCGTGCACGCTTTCCTTGTTTTTCTTTTGGTGTTGGATCTTGTGATTTGTCATTAGAGATCTTTGTCTTCTTGATCCATATCTGTTTTTGGCCGATCTGGCTTTTTGGTATCCAGATTTTTCGAGCTTTTTGGCTTTGACTTGTTGTCCTGTTCTTTTGACCTGTCATGGTTGTTGCTGAAGGGGTTGGTGATAGTGATGGCCTGAGTTGATGATAGGGGATGTCGTAAGATTCATCACTATCGCTACTATCCTTAGCAAGGTTGACTTCTTGTACTTTCCCTTGATTTTTTGACTGGTAGTGAAAAGTTACTGTCTGTTTGCTCGTGGGTGGTATTTTCTTGGAGGACTTTTCTAGCCCATTGATTAGAGCATTGTTAGCTCGTTGCTCTGGTCGTATTCCTCCTAGCTGAGTCTTTGCATCCTTATTAGGAGCCATGTATGAAGATGCTTGTGGTGGCTGTGTCTTTATCGAGGACTTTGGATTCCACTTTTGATGCACTTTATTCGTGTAGCGATGACATTGATTCCCTGGTCGTTGATCTTCTTGAAGCTCGAAGTGTTCTACAGAGTCATAGAACTCGTCGTCTTCTTCATCTTTTGATTCTCCACATTTCTTTGTTTGCTCCTTATTTCAAGAGCTTGTTGATGTATGGATCTCTTCATTTTCCTGGATTACACTCACTGCAAAATAAGGAATGACATCATAGCGATTTTCATCACAAAACTTTGTTGTGGGAGCATCCTCCACGGTGCGTGACACGCCCAGAGTAGCCAAGATGTGTTCCCATCCAAAAGGCTCTAACTCTTCTTCAGGAAATGATTCTGGGATATAGTCCTTGTCCTCTATAACCCGCTCTAGGATACATTCCTCACGTTTCAAGCTACCACATTGTGAAGCTCCACACATCCACAGTTCTTTAGGCTTACCTAACCAAGCTAGAAGTTCTGATCCTGCTACTGTGGCGGAATCAAACTCCTCTACCGGTGTTCTCGTCACATCCCTATAGCTATGGTCCCTCAAGTTTATCTTTGTTATGGTTTCCATATGTCTTAGGTATATATGGTCATAACCCCAATCTTGGATCATTTTCAATTGTCGCATGAATGGTCTTCCCAGAATGATGTCATAGTTGTTCTTCTTGCCAAAGTCAACAACAGCAAAAGTGTGTTCATATTCAATGCCACAAGAAGTAACAAGTACTTTTTCTAGCAGTCCTAGGGGATTTTCCTTGTGTCCGTCTGCAAGCTGCAGGGTCATTTGTGTGGATATCAAGGCAGGTTTTCCCCATTTTTTCCAAACCTCTTTGGTTGCAATGGCCACACCAGCTCCACTGTCAAGGATTGCCATGGTTTTTACACCATTGAATTCCATAGGAAGGGTGGTGTTTCCATCTTCTCCCTCGTAATACTCGCCTACCTTGTTTAATGGCACTGGCCTAGTATTTAGTTGAGGCATTTCAAGCTCTTTGATGCCTTCCTCGATTTGAGTCATTGGGGTTTTTACTCCAAATTTCTCTAGACATTTACTCACATTAGCCCACATGTTTGGTCTTATTCTGAGCAACTCGGCTAACATTATTGTACAGGTGACTGGGGTAGATAGAATATCTACTAGCCCCTTTGAATCGATGGCTTTGTTGGGAGACAGTCTCTGTGATGGGACTGCAACCACATCTGACTTGGTCTCGTACTCTCCCATGTAGGACGGTAGTGTTCTTAGCAAATGGGATTGACTATCCATAGATTGTACAGATCCTTTATCGCCCCAACACAATTGCACATGTAGATTCATTTGAGATCCAGTCTCAAATTCCTCTATTGGTGGTGGAAACACTCCTCGTTCATCACCAGTCTTGTCTACTAGTCTTCTTAGGCCATCGGCTTCATTGGCCTCTCTGACTTGTTTCCACAATTCGTCAAGACCATCTATCTCTTTACAATCCTCAGGTATAGCTTGGTGAAATCCCTCGGAAGAGTTATCCGTGGTATTCAATACTATCCTTGGTTCTAATGCTAGGTCTTTGAGGTTTGGTCTGTGCTCATTACTAGAATCTGGATTTTTTAGTTCCTGGTTTGGTGGGATTACTTGTGTAGGCAGGACACAAATCACATCCTCAGGTTTTGCAATCGGTGGTTCTAGTAAAGCTTGGGCTGTTTGAATCATTTTTTGGCACATTTCAAACCTTTGCTTTTCTAGTCCCGCATAGGGATATTTCATCCACCTGTGTTCTTGGGTTTGGTTGTTTTTGAGCCTCTCATCATAGGCTTTCAAGAGGGCATCTAATGTCTTATTAACCTTTTCTATCAACATAGATCCTCCTGAACTAGCACTTCTCGGTTTCTCATCCGTGGATGGTTCTTCTAGAGGTTTAACCATCTGTGTAACAGAAGGTGCCTCCTTTTCCTCATGTTGTTTTATCTTCTCCTCAGCTTCGGTAAGCTTCTCAGCTAGGGATTTTTTCTCTCGTTTCCTGCGTGCTTTCATCCTAGTCTTTCTAGCTTTCCAACTATTTCGTTTGCTCTTGGTTTTCTAACTAGGTGCGTCTGTCTTTGGTCCATCATCTGTCTTTGGACTCGTGTCACTTTTCATGTTCTTTGTCTCTGGATTCTCATCAACTTTCTTTTGAGCTTGTGCTCTCGTAACCACTTGAACTGGTACGACATTTTCATTTTCTGAGCTACTAGGTAGCTGAACAATCCCTAATACATTTGTCGTGATTTTCCTGATTTGGTTTGGTTTTTTTGGGCAATCGGGGATCAAGTGAGTGATGCCACACTCAAGACGATAGGCATTTACTTCAGTGATCTCCATATGAGGACATTGTTTAACCAAGTGGTTGTCACGACTTTTGTGACAATCTGTCTCTGGTTGAGGAGATTCTTTCAACATTTCCTCTTGGCTATAAGCAAGCTTTGACCTAGATAAGCCGCTATTTGCAATGAATCGCAATGTCCTTTCATCCATTTCATACCTTCTTTCTTTCGATTGAAACCCAGGAGGTGGAGGTTGTATCGGCCTCACCACTCCATGTGTTTCTCTCACATTTTGTTGCTCTGAAGGGTAGTACTCACTTTGGTTGCTATACCACATTGTAGCTGGTACTGGCGTTGGTTTATTTGATGCTTCCATCATTGTCATGTATCTCATGTCTATCAGCATTCTAGCACCTGGCAGCGGAGGTTGTTGTCCTAAGACAAGCTGTGGCCTTAAAACTCCTACTGGTTTTGGCGCATTCCCCGTAATGTATCTAGGTGGAGTAGGTGCTTCTGGAATAGGTTGTACATACCTCTCCCTAGCATTTTCCATGCTATAATAGCACTCTTCCTCCGTATGGTTCGTCCATTTTCTCTCAATTTCACACCACTTCGGCTCTCTCGAATTAGATCTCACGAGAGGAATCAAACTCTTCACCAAGTCCTCGATAAGCTTTTCTTGATCAATAGGTGTCGTTGGCTTGGCAATGGACTCACTTATCTGTGAAACACTGTCCTGAGAGGATGTGTCATCTCCTTGACTCTTTAAGTCCTTTTCTTTGTATTCCTCACAGTTATCCACCAGATAAAGAGCTTCTTTGATCAACTCGTTTAGCGTCATCCTCCTTATCATATGCAGATCCTGCTGAAGGCCCGCATTTCTCATTCCCTGGATAAAGATCAGTATCAGTCGTGCTTGCGTAGGTAAGTCCGCTCTCGGACAGAGCTTAACATATCTCTTGAGCCGTAATGATGCTTTGCGTACTGATTCATCCTCTTTCTGTTTGAATCTATGGATTTGCGAGACCGTGTTGTGAGCAATGCCTTTTGGCGAGAATTCTTCAATAAACTCCTCAAACAGCTCATCTAGGGTCTCAAAATCCCATTTTTCCACCGAGTCAAACCATGTAGCTGCATCATCTTCTAGAGTCAATCCAAATCTTGCAAACTGTGTCTCAAAATCTGAAACTTCCTCTGCTCTAATCACTCTTCTAAAAGCCGTTACGTGATCTCTCGGATCTTTATCTCCGAAGTATTTTCTGTTTACCCATTTCTGGACTTGGGATGGTCTAACTCGTTGATTGTCTACAAGTCTAACCAGAGACTCTCCCAATCCTTCTCTCGTTATCGCTCTTGAAGGGAATCTTGGTGGCTCTCTTCTTGGAATTCCTATAGGAATTCTCATGTTTGGTGGAGGCATTTTTGGTCCTTCATTGACCAAATTTCCACCTCTTTCTAGTACAATCTGTGGATTTGTGCTTTCTACAACTCTGTATTCTCGTCCATACTTGTCGACAACTAAAGATCTCCATTGACAGTCGAGTCCATATGTGTAGACATATATGCCTTAGACATCCTACGCGTAGGATGTCTAACTGCTCAGAATTGCCCCAAATTTGAACCACAGACTCTCCTTAAGGTGTTGATCACAGTGGTATGCTCAAAATTAAGTTTGGAGTGCAAAATCACACATATGACATCCTACGCGTAGGATGTCTTTTTGGCATGTTTAACCCCAGACTTGACCCAAAGCTTCCCCTTGATGTCAGCAACCCAATGGTATGCTTAGATTTTGGGTTGGATTTCAAAAGTCCCCACTTTTAGCTGTTCTTGCCTTTTTCAGTCAAAAGTGCTAAAATATGCTTTGAACCCAGTTTTCTCACCCAAATGAGATGAAATTTATCACATGCACTCAATACAACATTTAGAACATGCCTTTGGAGTCATCCTATGGTTTGGTCTCAAAATTAGGCCTTGGACACAATTTGGGTAGGATGTGTGGCAATTCTCGTCTTTTGGCTCTGATTTGTCAAAATTTGGTCAAATTTCCACTATCCAGGTGAAAATAGGGTAGAACCTACCTTCTAAACACACTGGTAACCTCATATTTTCCAAAAAGTGCCCAGATCACCCTGTAGACATCCTACGCGTAGGATGTCTACTGCTTATTTTTTCAGACTGAAGTGTCCCTGATGCTTCCTTATGCTTTGAGCAAGTGCAAGTATACTTCACAATTGCAAAAACATGCAAAAATCACTCAATTTAAGCCTTTTCTGAAATTTTACGTTTTCTAACTCCGCCTTTTGCCTTTTGGTCAAGAAAAATAGGGAAAAACACTCAAGTCAATATGTTACTAGGGTAAAACCTACCCTCTGAACACACTGGTCAACTTAGAATTTCAAAATTTGTTCTCCAGAACCCCCTTGAGACATCCTACGCATAGGATGTCTATGTTTACATAATTGCAGGTTTTCTTCACAGAACCCTTGCAAATGCTCTTTTATATGCACAGCATCAGTCAGTCATACAAAAATATCCACAAAAGCTTGTTTAATGCATTTTTTCTCTCAAAAGCACACTTTTCTGTGACTTCAAATGCAATCGAGCACTTTAGAAAATAATTCAGTGTTGAATAGCTCTAGATCATAATCGGATCACTTACCTAAAGCTACTCCTACAAATCATATGGGGTTTTGCATCTATGAGTAGAAAAACGCTTCACTGCCACACACGGACTAGTAAACACTTTTATCACCTCACAAATCACTCGACCACCAACAACTACTCTAATCCACATATCCTAACTAAACCTATCTAGTCGCAGACCCTCGGCATGACACACGCTTCCTAGCTATCCACTTGATCGCAGAATATCCTCTTCCGGATCCACTTAAGAAAAACACCTTCTTTAGCCGAAACTAAATCAAGCAACCATCACACGAGTGTTAGTAGGAAACCTACTTAGGTCCTTGTGTCCTCGACAGCGGCGCCAATGTTAGATGGAGCGACTCACACACCCATGAAGTGCATGCAAACACTACCTAGATCAACATAATATCAATTGAGGACACAGATGACACGATAGGCACACGGCGAAAATCTCTTTAGCTTGTCAAGCTGAGACCATCCTACACATACAACACTCTGGAAGCTCAACTAAACTACAATCAAGAACCTCACTGCTCTCAACTACACCACCTAGTCACATACACACATACGGAAGGTAACTCACCTAATCATGCCAGATTCATAGGAAACTTAAGGAACACCATCCCCTCACTAGGATACACCTGTCCCTACACTTCTACATTCAAAAACCTCACTCTAAACCTGTCTGTGGAAAACGTATAGGATGACAGAGCAAAATTTTGAAAGTGCTCGAAACTGAAATTTATGAGTACCTATGCGTAGCTTATGTCGCCACGATTCTATAGACTACTAGCACGCAGAAAACAGACATCGTTTGATACACTTACGGCCACAAATAGCTCGTAGATGCGTCGGCGTGTGCGCTTCGTCTCGCGAGGAATGCTTGGCGTTGTTGCGTAGCTCTCCTCGAGCCTATAGCAATGGTGCAGTTGGATCTCCAATGTGTTGAGCGAGCCGGGCGTAACGAGAGGATGAATCTCACGCTCACTCTCTTTCTCTCTCACATACAGTAGACGGCAGCGCTAAAGTTTTGATTATGAAAAAGTCTTTTTACAAAATGACCTAGGTACCTTATATACTAAGGCTACCTTAGGTTTAACCAAAAATGGGGTTGAAAGGGTCAAATGGCTTTGTATTTACAATCTGGAAGTGCCATTGCACCCCGACTTCTGAAACTAGAATAACTACTCATTACAAATGACGTTTATAGCCATAATCCGCAGCATTTCATAACTCGCAAAAGATAAGACTTTGGTACGAAACTTGAGTTATGTTGTGTTGTTGACCCAGCGGTCAAAATGGGGTTGGCATCATTCTCCACATTTATAATAATACCGTAAGGAACGTGCCCTTCTCCCGCCACTTTTATCCCCTCCAGTGTTGAAGGGGGACTTATGCTTCTCCTCCATTGTTGGAGGGACTTTCTTATTGTAAAAATAGTAGAGTTGTACAAGGAAGAACTCATTACCGATGTTTTATGAAGACATGTATCATTCCACATTGTCATGCCATGGTGTATCGTCTATGTGTCTCTTTGTTGGGCATCACAAAAATTCTTCGGCCCTTGTCACCTTCATCTACAGCCTTTAGAATGGAAATGATGTAAATTAATTGCTCTAATGAGTACATGATGTAATCTAAGTACTTTTGAGATCACATAGAGGCAATCAAAGTCAGAATATAAGTCTACCTTTGGTATTGGTCGTGTGGATTGACACACAATCTTGGATGGATCGGCTCCTAAATCTTCCTTACATTGTTTCTCCACCTTGCCACCAGTATCTTTTTGAGAAGTTTTGGTGTTCTTTGAAGTGCACCACATTTACCAAACACGTCAACACGATATTTGCCAAGTACGACATCTTTCTCACCAACCCTTGACTAACAATATCAGTGTGAACTTTTATGCCCATATCAGCATCTTGTGTAAAGCCACATGCCTTCAAAATGCACCTGATTGCGTCTAGAGATAGGCCCTCCCTTTGCATTCTCCTCAAAACAGCCCAGAGTTTCCTCGCACTACCCCTTTTGGGCATATCGTGCAATCAGACACAACATCCCACACAAGAATCTCATGAAAGACTCGTTGCACCATGATGGGTGCACCGCACTTGACATACATACTGACAGTATGTGTTCGTGTCAAGTAACCCACTATCACGAATATCTACATGAATCCTATTGCCTTGGTACAAATCCTTCTTTTCAGCATAGTCTTTAAGTGAGCTCACAAAAGAAATACTTGTTTCCTAGACATACACCTATTGGGCATATCCTGCAATCAAAGACGACATCCCGCACAGGAATCTCATCAAAGACTTCTTGCACCATGAAGGTGCAACGACCAACATCTTCCCCAAGTATGTGTTCATTTCAAGTAATCCACTATCGCAAATATGAGCATGAATTTTACTGCCTTGGTACAACTCCTTCTTCTCAGCACAGTCTTTAAGTGATCGCACGCTGACAAGGTAGTTCCCCCATCCGTGCTGCTTAGAATGTGGAATGCCAAGCCCTTTGAACTGCGGGCTATCAATAAGGGAGTTATAAACAATGCTAGCTTTGTGCTTGCAATGGCATGGACTACCTCGACTGCATGCAACCATGAGGATAATGGGCACTGCCTAAAGCGCGGGATGCTAGGCCCTGCCTTGAACTACGCGCGACCTTGCCATAAACCTATCAAAGCTATGCTTAATTGGAAGGCCATCTAAATAGGATCGACCTTCCCATAAAGCAAGATTGTGCCACGTTGCATAAACTCTAGCCCCAAAGCTTCAGAACGATGAGCATCGATTCTAGCTCCATGCCAAAGCTCCTCATAGATTAGCATGGCAAGTGTAGCATGTGGAGGATGTTGTGGGATTTTTATGAGACAAGAACCTCTCTCTCTCTCTCTCTCTCTCTCTCTCTCTCTCTCTCTCTCTCTCTCTCTCTCTCTCTCTCTCTCTCTCTCTCTCTCTCTCTCTCTACCACACCGCAACCACTGAGCAATAACTCGCCATAAGGAAAAATGGAGCCATGAAGTTAGCACGCTCCATAATGTACTCTCATCCATACATGCCACCAATGAGTGTTATGCACGAGCAATAGTCAATTTTCAGTCAAGTGGAAGGAGGAAGAGCAAGACAATGGTTGAGAGAGAGAGAGAGAGAAGAAGAAGAAGAAGAAGAAGAAGAAGAAGAAGAAGAAGAAGAAGAAGAAGAAAGTTTTTAATGTCGTAGGAAACTATCCCAAGAGACCTTAAAGATCTAGCCGACGAGAGAGAGAGAGAGAGAGAGAGAGAGAGAGAGAGAGAGAGAGAGAGAGAGAGAGAGAGAGAGAGAGAGAGAGAGAAGTCTATATAGAGAGCGGTAATCTACAAGGAAGGAGATGTAGACTTAGAGAGAGAGAGAGAGAGAGAGAGAGAGAGAGAGAGAGAAGTCTATATAGAGAGCGGTAAGCTACAAGGAAGGAGATGTAGACTTAGAGAGAGAGAGAGAGAGAGAGAGAGAGAGAGAGAGAGGGGGGGGGGGGGGGAGACACCTTACCTTAGAGAGTAGGGAGAAAGACAAAAATACTAGAGAGAGCGAACAAATAAAGACAGAGAAAAATAAATGAAAGAGAGAGATAAGAGGTCTAAATAGACAATAAAATTTTGAAATGCAAAAAGCTTGGTGGCAAGAAGTTGTGGTTGTTGACGGCGAGCTCTATGTGTGTGTGTGTGTGTGTCACAGAGAGAGAGAGAGAGAGAGAGAGAGAGAGAGAGAGAGAGAGAGAGAGAGAGAGAGAGAGAGAGAGAGAGAGAGAGAGAGAAGGTGTTTGTGAGGTCCCCAACCCCGAGAAGATTGGGGCGACTTGATAGATGGTCTCCCTTTACTCTCCTTTTCCGTTGACGACACCCTACTCCGTCTCCACAAAGTAGAGATACGAGCAACAGAAGAGAGGAAGCCCTCTATCCATCGTTTACGTGGTTATAAGGGTCATACGTCACAAGCCAGGTCGATAAATCTAGGATTCTAATGGAGCTGTTTCCTAACATAAGGATGAAATTCCATTGACATATTTAGAATCCATAAACAATGCCTTTTTTTCCACATTTAAGAGGCACCGCCGCCATCCATAAACCATAAATATGATATGGAATTTAGTCTAAAATAAATAGTAATTTTATGTCACGTAGATTTGGATCATCTCGACTCTTGGCACAATGAGTCTCTAATTTCACTTCTCTTAATAAGAGGGAGTGGAGAGTTTCTCGACTAATCGAGACCACCCATCCTTGACTGGTACCCTGAGCCAGCCCCCACTTTCCACCCCACACTCACACTTTTTTGCTTGTTTACTAATTACTACCACACTGTTTTGCATATACAAACAATGTTCTTTAATTAATTCCAGACACAGATTCTTTCATCCAGCCCTGTAAACATCAGCAAAACATTTCTTTTTCAAACATGGTCTAATGAAGACAGTCCTATAAGTCAACAAAAATGAATCTTTCAATTATTCTTAAGAGTTGCCGCTACCCGCGGACTTTCTCTGTCTAACCAATAGAGCCTTTGCAAAGGATTTACTTATTCGCTAACCACGAAAGGCACATACTTTCCCAGTTGCTAACCGCAAGGGAGCATCTCACTAACCGCAAGGCATCCTGCTAATCGCAAGGTATCTTGCTAACCGCAAGAGACAAAAAGAGAGCTGATAACCTCAGCTTAATCTTCGCTAACCGCGGAATCACCTTGCTAACCGCGAGTTCTATCTGAAAACAAGATATTCTTTCAGCAATTGTTTTCTAATGTGATTTCTCAAACAATATTAACTAACATCTAATATCAAACAGAGATAATTTATCAAACATTAATCATAAATCAAACAATTCCTTCTCTACTCTATGAAAGCATATGCTTGTTTCTTGTGATATAATCACGTTTTCTGGACAGTTTAAGGGAATTCTTAGACTTGACTTACCCGTCATCATGTATAACGATGCAAAATTATCAATTCATCTTACCGGATTAACAACACGTTTGACTACCTCTCGTGGTTGAGGTTGGACGGCTTCGACTTCTTCCGCAACCAATACCTCCACTTGAGAAACGTTTGGAGTATTTGATGTCTTCCTCTGCATCTTTCAATCTCCTCATGCTTAGTATGAGAAAACTGACACTCATTTGGTCAAACAAAGCTTTTGTAACATTCCGACAGAAAGCACATTCTATGTAAAGCGTGAGGGTGATGTACTTCTCATTGTGGTTCTTTGTGTAGATGATTTGCTGATCACTGGATCAAATGAGAGACATATTACTGAATTTAAGGCTGATTTGAATGCTACTTTCAAGATGAAAGATTTGGGGTTGCTGCATCATTACTTAGGTATACAGTTTAAGCAGTGTGGTGGTATTTCCTTGTGTCAAAAAAGTTACAGAGAGACATTGCTATGTAAGTTTGGGCTTGAGGATTGAAAACCTATTGCCACTCCCATGGAAGCAGGTTTGAAATTGAGTCTTCATGATGCTCGTGATCCTACTGATGCACTCTTTACCAAATTGTTGTTGGCTGCCTCATTTATGTATGCAACACGAGGTCAGATATTCAATTTGCAGTCTCACATGTTAGAAGATTTATGCATAGCACAGGGTCTAAGCATTGGCAGGCTGTCAAGAGGATTTTCTGCTACCTTAGTGGCCCTTTACATCTTGGCTTGTTTTATCCCAAGGGGGGATCATTGCCGCTAGACTTACATGCTTTTTTGGACTCAGATTGGGATGGTTTTTTTGACACACAAGTGTCCATAAGTGGTTTTTGTTTCATCTTGGTAGTTCATGTATATTATGGTTGAGCAAGAAGCAACCTACTGTGGCCAATTCTAGTTGTGAGGCTAAGTATAGGACAATCTTTACGTCTAAGGTTGAGTGTGTATGGCTCGGTCGCCTTATGGTTGATTTGGGTGTTGGACAAGACACTACCAACACTATCTATACTAACATTCAGAGCACATTGGCAGTTGCGAGGAACCCAGTTGTCCATGTTCGCACAAAGCACATTGAGGTGCATTACCACTATGTCAGGGAGAGGCTCTCTGCAGGAGAGATCAGCTTGGCTTATGTGCCAACACAGGACAACCTTGCAGATCTTTTCACAAAGGCATTCTCTCGTGAGAAATGAGAAGTGAGAAGCTTTCTGTAAATCTTTGGGCTTACTCACCTTTGTGGACTGATCATGTCCTCAGGGTATGGCACTTCCCTTTACTCATGTTCACCGCATCACTCCAGGGGATTTGTTACCAAATACACGTGGTAGTGATGTGTGTGAACACAGTAGGACCGCCGGGGCATTTTTTTCCTCTTTAGGAGGTTTTTTCCCCCGTGCATTGTATATAAGCCCATCACTCTAGGGCTATCTATCTTTCCACTACACACTAAGTAACATACTCTGAGCTGTGTGCCTTGAGCTTCCTTTGTCTTCTCCAATCTATGTGTGTTTCTCAGCAACCCTAATTCCATCCGTATTGAACCTGCATTTGAAGATTCTTTCAATCTCCTAGATCAAATACCATTAAGAGAACATAGCATTTATAGGCCCCACAATATACTAGAGTATCACCTGAAGCATAGTGCAACACCCGCATGCCATAAACTTCTGGCAACTTAAGCTCATTACCATAGTAAGCCTTAAAGAGCATTGACTCCCTTTTACTAGCAGCCAAACCATCACTGACATAAGCACCAATAAAAGATATAGCATCCAAATCCTACCATAATTGGCATATTGTCCAAGGAAATGAAAAACCCTGTGCACTTTTTGAAGTATCAAGGATGATTAGGTATCATCACCTGCTCTAGCTTCATGCCATTACGAAAAACATTGGGACTCTCTGGACCTGTATCATTAGAGGAATTTTTACCTACTGGAATTTCAGCTTGATCATGGAAAACAGATTTAGCCTGTAAATCTGTTTCCATGGTATCCTCAGAAAAATCACTCTGCAAAATATCAACATTCATCAAAATTGTAGGAATTATCTCCTCATGCAGCCCATGTATAAGTATAGATGTAGAATCCCTATCAATAATCTGTTCAAATCAGCATGATCTAGGAAATCTTCATACTCATCAATTGCATCCATGCTACTTAACATCCCATTATAACACTCCAAAGGTTCATCTGGCACCCCTTCTGAAGGGATACCCTCAAGTATATCCTGTGTCGGCTCATCAACCTCCTGTACTTTTTTAGGTATTGTTTATATAATAGCTTTATTGATGCAATCATCTATGATAAATCTGTTGTCTTGTTTAGCTATAGTGCCAATAGACCCATTAGTAGCCTATAGTGGCTGATCTTCTTGATAGCCTTTTTGAGAACATCCCATGCCAAGGTAAGTAGCTTGAAAAACATTTGTTGTACAATCTAGCTCTTCACTAGAACCATTGTTGATGGTAACTTTCATGCGAGCAATCTTTGAAAACAAATCATATATTTCTGTTTCAGCATTAAATTCATTGTTTACCTTTTCTATGTTGCTCAAAATATGGTCTTCTGAAATTGAATCTGCTACTTCCAAAGCCAAGCCGTATTTGCCTTGGCTTTACTCCTTGCAGAAATATGTTCTAAAATTTCATCATAGTTAAGCAACTCCATCTGATCCCCTTCTCCTTTATAGAAGAAAATCTAGCTTCAATCGGTAATCTCCTTCATTGCCAACTCAATAATCCTTGAGCTTTCATGAACAAACCCATCTGCAAAATAGTCCCAGTGTGTGGGATATGTTTCTGCTAGTTCTCGAACCTTATCTTTAAATTCGGAGGTTACAACTTCTTCAAAAGTCAAAATCATCCGATCTTCTAGAATTCCTCAGCTCTTCATCTCCGCTTTATAGCATGCAAGGAGTCCTCTAGATCATGTCCCTGAAAAATACCACATTGTTCATATACGGCATCAAGTGCCATCTCCACTTCATCATCAATTTTCTTTTCATCTTCATGGCTTTCACTTCTTGCAAACATCTCTGAGCCAATTGCAGCATATTTTGGCACATCTCGAACTGCTCGATTCCCATCAAATCCATTTGAACTGAAATCTTCAATAAACTACATCAATTGTTCTGGCATCTGCATCTTCACCTCCCACCCAGGCTCGTTTCACGTCAAGTTCACCAAAGATGCGGGGGATTTGTGTTCAAAAGGTGAGCCGAGAAGGCGTGGGGCCTTTGGCTGCTATGAGAGGTGTGAGGAAGAGACACTACAAGAGGCTCTTCATATTAGCGACGCTCACACAGCGACGCTCAAAAAAAAAATTTCCCGGCGTCGCTATGAGCGTCGCAAATTTACAAAGAAATTTGCGACGCTTATAGCGACGCTCATAGCGACGCCGGCTAGGGTAAAAAAATAACCGAGCGCGCCCAAAAACTCAGATCTCAGATCTGAGTTTTTCGGCGCCCTCAAGCAAGGAGCAGGTAACGCTCTCCCTCACTCTCTCTCTCTCTCTCTCTCTCTCTCTCTCTCTCTCTCTCTCTCTCTCTTTTTCTTCTCCACACACACACGAGGAGAGGAAGGAGAGCCAGGTATGCTCCTTCCCTCTCCTCATTCTCATGTTCCCTTCCCCTCTTTCTCTCTCCCTCTCTCTCTCTCTCACACACACACATAGTGTTTTTGAGAGAGAGAGAGAGAGAGAGAGAGAGAGTACAAACAAAAACAAAAACGCACACACACATACATAAACAAAGAATGCACACACACATTGAGAGAGAAAAAGAGAGAGAGAGCATGCATAAACAAAAAACTCACGCATTGAGAGAGAAAAAGAGAGAGAGAACATGCATAAACAAAAAACGCACACATTGAGAGAGGAAAAGAGAGAGAAAACATGCATACGATCCAAAATAACGCACACACATTGAGAGAGAAAGAGAGAGAAACTAATTTAACGTCGTAGGAAACTAATTAAAATTAAAAGACCTAAAGATCTAGCCGACGAGGAGTTGAACTCAAGACCTATTATTCAAGAGGGAAATGGCATAATCAATCTATCATACTTGGCATGGGTGATAGAAAGGTTATACCATTTATCTCTTTTTATTGGCACACACATCCACACACGCGTACACACACAAGAAGAAGAGAGTTATAACGTCGTAGGAAACTATCTTAAAAGACGTTAAAGATTAGGTTATATGTAGACTTACATTAAATTAGATTTAGGTTTATTTTTAACTAGATTTACGTTTATTTAAGCTAGATTTAGATTTACGTTATATTATATTAGATTTAGGTCTCCATAGACTGCGATGCCTGCATGAAGCGGGTGAAGAAAGCCCTCAATGGAATATAGGGTATTGCTGCCTTCACTCATGGTGGGCTCCGTCGATCCAAAAGTACTGGTGAAATGTCTTCAGAAGATAGGGAAGAAGGTGGATCTTCAGGGCGGCAAGAGTCACTACATCCCCGACACAATGACCATATGGACAACCTCTAGTCATTAGACTTACGTTAAATTAGATTTAGCTTTATTTTTAGTTAGATTTACGTTTATTTAGATTTACGCTTATTTACGTTAGATCGAGTCCACGCAAGAATTACTTACGGTTTAGGGTTTAGAGTTAGACGAACAGTGAAAAGATCTACTGTGAAAAGATGTTAAGATGAAGTGAAGTGCTACAGCTAGAGAAGAGGCAAAGGGGTTTTGTCCACTACATGCAGTATAATGTAGACGTGGGTGTGTAGATTTTTGGTACCCACAAATATAGGTATTGACCAATAAAGACGAGATTATAACCCGGTGGTTCTGATCTCCGTGCACCTCTAGATTGAGGTGTGCGGGGATTGGACATGACTAGAGAATGTGAGGTAAAGAGAGAGAGAGAGAGAGAGAGAGAGAGAGAGAGAGAGAGAGAGAGAGAGAGAGAGAGAGAGATAAGACGAAGAATGCCAATAGAATATTAAATTTGTTGTCCAGGTTATAAGTTTTTTATCCTCATTATGTGTAGCGACGAGGATGTGGGACCGTCCAACCGAAACACCTATCTCTCAACGAGGGTCTTATGTCCTTGTAATCAATGCAAGCATGTTGTGCGACGGACAAGACGTGTTTCTTTGCAGCACGCTCGCGAATTTGATGAGTTCGATCCATCTATTATAGATCGAGTTGTTGCCAATTATAACTCGTCGGACTCTGACGCTGGCCAACAAGCAGCAATCTTGCAACCCAATAGACGTGTTCGCAGGCGCTTTGGTCAAGCAGCATATGTGAGGCCACAAGATGTAGCCTCTGACAGCTCGGGGGATGATCATGCAGAGCACATTCCCAACGAGGCAATGTTTGAGCCCGAGATTGATGAAATGATCGAGACGATCATGGATTCAGAAAGGCTTATCTATGATGATATGAAAAGTGAAGCCGATACGCCATTGTATAATGGAGCACGTATGTCTAGATTGAAAGCACTCCTGGTTCTTCTCAACATGCAGGCAAAGTTTGGATGGAGTGACACTAGCGTCACAACGCTTTTCAGGTGATCTATTACAATTAGTTTACTTTAATAAAACTCTAAATGTATAATGATCTGATAGATTTTTACACGACTGTATCATATTTTTATGTTGTGTAGATTGCTGAAAGAGCACATACTACCAGCTGACAATGTGATGCCAGATTCCCGAGATGAAGCAAGAAAGATTTTGCGAAACTTGGGGATGGATTACAATTCTATCCACGCTTGTCCTAATGACTGCATTCTTTTCAGAGGGGAATACATAGACATGGAGAAGTGTCCGAAATGTGATTCCGAAAGATATCGAGTAGATCTCCACGGGACAAAAATTCCACAAAAGGTTTTGCGACATTTCCCTCTGCTTCCTCGCATCAAGCATTTCTTCGAATGTAAGTCCATGGCCGCCCTAGCATCATGGCATGAGGAGAATAAATCTTCGGATGGTGTGCTAAGAATTCCTGCAGATTGCGTAGCGTGGAAACATATAGATGGAACATGGTCGGATTTTGCCAGGGAAGCTCGAAATTTGCGCTTAGGCCTGGCTATGGATGGCGTAAATCCATTTGGTCAAAGATCAACATCTTACAGTGTATGGCCCGTTGTCATCGTCAACTACAACATTCCCCCGTGGTTGACTGCGAAGAAGGGGCACCTATGGCTAAGCTTGATTGTGCCAGGGCGATATAAAGTGGGGAATATTGGAAGAGCTACAACAATTGTGGATTGGCATAGAGGTGGTGGATATGAGCCGACACACAGGACGACGGAATGCTTTGACCAGAGGCATTCTAATGTGGACCATGCATGACTATCCCGGGCTAACAGAATGCTCAGGTGATCTATTGACACTCCTCACTCAGACACTGTAAATCTTGTTTTTTCCCATAGTTGATCTATTATCATGTGTATAGATGCAGGGCTTCAAACAAGCGGATACAGAGCATGTGTCACATGTGGACCTAGACTGAATGCACGTAGGGCACCCTCACTGAAGAAGCAAATCTACGAAGGTCATCAAGCGTATCTTCCAGAGAATCATGTGTTACGCGACGGCTGCACAAGCATGGTTAGAGGAGAAGGAGATGTGCGATGACGGATTGCCTCCAGGGATGAAGAGACTATCTCTATGGTACGAGTTACCATACTGGCCCCGACTCATGATCAATCACTTGCTCGATCCAATGCACATATTCAAGAATGTGGGTAATCTACTATGGGACCATTTGACCGGCAAGAAAGATACTTTGGGAGCCAGAGTTAACCTTAGAAATGTGGATCGTATGGAGCAATATTGGCCGCAAACAGCGTCTGATGGATCGATAAAACTCCCTAAAGCACCATGGATTTTCACAGGAGCCCAAGAACGCAAAGTAAAAGAGACCATTCGATCTTTGCGGATCCCCACTGGCGTAATGCACTCGCTCCGAACGTGTTTTACTAAAGAAGGAAAGCTTACCGGTTTGAAGTCACACGATTGGCATAAAATGTGTCAGGTACGTTCATAGTGGACTTTAATATCATTGCATAAAATGTGGACTTTAATATCATTGTTGCACATACTTTACAGTTTATTTTACCGGTTGCCATTGAGGGATGTTTGTCTCTCGACATCCGTAACACAATCTACAAACTTGCAAAGCTGGTACAATGGATCTCACAAAAGGAGATCAACGTAGACTCCATACCATTCGCCAAACTAAATGCTGTGGAGCTTGTGTGCATGTTTGAGAAACATTTTCCTACTACAATGCTAACCATTCAGGTGCATCTTCTTGTTCACATAGTTGATGAGGTGGAAATAGCTCGCACAGTTCATTCCAGATGGATGTTCTTCTTAGAGCGTTTCATGAAAACGCTTAAGGGATATGTGCGTCAAAAGGCACGTCCGGAGGGTAGCATGGCAGAAGGTTGGTTGGTATCAGAGTCCCTAGTGTACATTGGAGAGTGGCTAGACGGATTTGATAAATCCCGGGACACGCTATGGCGAACCATAGATGATGAGCGCATATCTGGGATTGTCATGTGCAATCTCGGTGTTGAGAAGAAGATGACGGAAGATCTAGAGGCTAAAATCAACCGATTTTGCATGCTTCACAATCCAGTGATGCAAAAGTGGATTTCACAATATGAGGATGCAAAGCAAGAGCGACAAAGGGCACGAATCGAGTGGAGACGGGGAAGACGACCACCGGTGCACTATCTAGCGGTTCCGGAGAGCCTACCAACCTTCATGAGCTTAAGATGGTTGCACAACCAATTGAAAAGCGCACAAAAATGCGGTGACGAAGTGACTGAAGAAGAGTGGGAGTACTCTCGGGGTTGCGCGACCAAGGTAAGTTTGCAATGTACGACTAGCAAGTGACTTTATTTATAAACGTTTGAACGGCCACTTATAATCTTTGTTCGTTGTAGTATAAGTCATACACAGCAGCATGGTGTAAAGGTCGACATTTTAGGGTGGAACGAATCGACAAAAAGCGTTTAACTCAAGATTGTGGAATCATGGCAAAATTTGAACAGTCTAGTCGACGACGTTCCTCTGATGCAGATCCTGTGGTGGCGGAACTCACTTACTTTGGCACGCTGCAAGAGATTTTGAGGATCGATTACAGAGGATTTTTTGTCGACTTGTTCGACGTGCAATGGTTCAAGATAATCATGGAGGGTCGCAACGCTACTGTGCGTAGAGGAGAGTCTGGTTTTCTTGAGGTGGATTCTACTAAGAAATGGACTGACCTAAGAGACACTTTCGTACTACCCGAGCATTGTGAACAAGTAAGTATGTAAATAGTTAACATCCCCCTTTTACAAGTTATGTACTTGAAAGCTCTCATGTAAGTTATGTGGCTCTGGCAGGTAATATTTCATCCTACAAAGTCTACATCAAACTAGTGGTACGTCATAGAGGTAGCCCCTCGTAGTGCAAGGACGTATGAAGGCTACCATGTGCCAATCACAACGACATCAATGGAGGAGATCAGAGAAGATGCTCAATCAGAAGCCGCTGCGGTGGTGCCAGACGAGCATCAAGATGCTACTACTCTATATGGGGTGCATGCAGAGGAGCTACAAAATGAAACAGAGGATATGTGTTTAAACGGAGAGCTCTATATAGATATAGGAAGTTATGCTGAGTTATGCGAGGATGAGAGAGAGATCTCTTAAAGCCACAAATATTGTATTTGAACAATTTTGCTCCGTGTTGTAAAAGCTCTGGCTCTCTAAGTACCTTCCATGGTGTATAACGCTCTTTTCTACATGCGCTCACATCTTTTGATTGAAAATTCTGAGTTTTCGACTTGCCTCTTCTATCACTCAATTCATTGCGTCATTGTATTTATATGCGTCATTACGTCATTGTATTTAATGGTCTTTGCGTCATTGTCTACTCTATTCATTCAATATTAAGTTTAAATATTCGTGTGTTTAATGCAGGTATGGATGATGAGGAGTTTCTTTCTTCTTTGTCACTGCAGCAGAGACAGTGGTACGTGGAGCGTCATCGCTCTGGCGCATCATCGCGCGTTCCTACTCCATCCGCATCTCCCTCTCTTTCGGAGCATTCGGCGCGCTCCGAAGCTTCGGCGTCGACGAGACGAGCTTCACACTCGTCTAGACACCGGCGCTCTAGTGGTGGCGGTGGCGGTTGTTGTGGGGATTCCGGCACCGATGCCTCCACACCGCCTCGTGTTCGACGAGGCTCTTTACCCTCCCCTTCTTTGCCCGCCCCCACACCAGCCACAGCATCGCCATCTACGCCAGGTTTTGCACGGCTGACTGTTCCTAGAAGCTACACACCTCTACCTACTCCGCCAGGAGCCACCCCACTCGACACTCCTCGCTTCGGGGCCCAGATGCCGGTGGAGACACCTGACGTCCGTACCCCCATCGACACGCCGCTAGAGACCCCTGCCGGGACACCCAGGTTCACGCGTCACCGGCCAGAGGGCTTGCCTTACTCCGTCGACATCAGCGGCGGCATCATCATGGATGATGACGGCAAGAAGGTGATCTCGTGCATGCGTGGTCTTTGCTCTGAGCTGTTTAGACACTACATACTAAATAAATGGAGTGAAGTACCAAGTGATTTAAAAAACAGAGTCATCAGCATACTTCATGATGAGTTTCCCGTTCCAACACGGGATCAACGAAGACCTGATGAAGATTCGAATGCGCGAATACTGCAAACACAAGCATTCCGAAGTGCAAAAATCAATCAAGAATGGGTGGAACAGGCCAGATTGGCTGGCCAAAGAAGATTGGAAGAATGCGAAGAAAGCAGCGCGCGAGAATCCCAACAAGTGGAAGCAACAAAAGGATGCAGCCAGAGCGCGAGTAGAGGCAGGGAGCTCGCACCACTTGGGGAGCGGTGGATGGGCATCATTTGAGGCCGATTTTGTAAGTGTTTTCACATTGCTCTTTATGCATGTTCGATAGTTTAGGGTTTATGAGTTTTTTAGTTCTAACATAATGAAATCTTTGTATGTTTTGACAGTGGTCGATGACAGGACGTGATCCCACACCGTACGAGCGCGAGTATGCAGGCAGGAAGGGCTTAAACTCCCTGATGGACATTCTCAGTTCTCGCGGCGGCATGGTTAGTATTAGGGTTTACTCTTTTTTATTTTTTGTATTGTTTTATAAATGTCGTTATATGTTTATACTTACTGAAAGCTGTCTTATTGTCTTTTTTTGCAGAATCCGACAGATACGCCGCTTGGACGTGATGAGACGTCTGACTAGACGACGTCAGTTTAGCCGTAGCTAGATAGCATTAGTTTAGGGTTTCTCATAGCTTATGTATCATGAGACGGATTTTATACGTCTTTTTGAACCATGTATATTATTACATTTGTCACTACAGTTCCTTTTGCCAATCAATTCTTCATGCCTATGATGTTTTACAATTGTCATTATTACATTTGCCAATCAATTCATTTTTCCTATGATGTGTACAATTGTCAATTTTGCAAACAATGCGTCTTGTGGGTGACTATTTTGGTTCTATTATCTACCCTTGCACTTTTTTTAAAAAGTGAATCAAGTACAATATGGTTGATGGGTGGCAGGGCATTGAAATGGGTGGCAGGGCATTCAATGCCCTGCCACCAAAAAAAAATTCTCTCGGACGTCGCTATAAGCGTCGCTATTTATGGCTCTGTAGCGTCGCTATAGTCTTCTGTGTAAACGTCGCTATATGCGTCGCTATAGGCGTCGCTATATGCGTCGCTATGAGCGTCGCTATATGCGTCGCTATGAGCGTCGCTATATGCGTCGCTATATAGCGTCGCTTATAGCGACGTATATAGCGACGCTTATAGCGACGTATATAGCGACGCATATAGCGACGCTCTCGTAGCGACGGTTTTAGCGACGCCGGGGGTTATAAAAACCCAGTGTATTTCCGTCGCTAACAGCGTCACAAGAGCACACAACCTCTTGTAGTGAGAGTTGCCACAGACACAATTAACGTAGACAAAGCTTAAAATAGACAGCTTGAACAAGATTCTAAATCTTGATTACCCAAAGTGGACAATTAACAGTACCGCTACTTAAATTAAATGTTAATTGTGGAGTTTATGCTCCTTACATCGGTTTAATCTGCCTTAATTGGTCTACCAAGCTTGCGTTGATAATATTTCTCTCCTTCGTTCTTCATCTGCTGCTTTACGGTCGAGAGAGAGAGAGAGAGAGAGAGAGAGAGAGAGAGAGAGAGAGAGAGATCCCAAGAAAATGATTAATTATGGCTTATGGAATCTTGGCCCTTAGAGCGGGTGAAGGAGGCTTTGAATTAGAGAAGGATGAGGATTAGAATTAGGTGGGCTATGGAGGCTTTGATTAAATTAGAGTGCTCAAGGCTTATGGCTTCAGCCCCCCCCCCCCCCCCCCCCCCCCCCCCCCCCCCGCGGAGAGAGAACAAAGTGTGGAAAGTCCCCCCCCTCTTTTTATAAGATCTGACCTTGCGAGTGCTTCTGGTTTGCATGAGTAAGTTCCCTTGCTATTCACGGTCAACCCACTAGCGATATCGCTAGTGGGAAACACCCCCTTGGAAACGTGGCATACTGAAGTGGCGGGTGTGTGAAAATCATCGAGAGCGGGGCCAAACTGGAGCGCCCAGACCTACTGAGCATTTTTGCCTTCATTCCTGATGTCGTTCAAGGGCCACCATGGCCGCTACAAGCTCCGCTCATTTTCCATGCTTGTTGCTCACCGCCATGGCCTCCCATTTCCCATTCACATTATGTTTAAAATAAACCCTTTGATACTTTTGGTTGGCCTTGCTTCCTTGGGCGGCCATGCCCCCTTTTCCTTTGGTGATTATGGTTATGGGCGGTTGGCCTCTTTTTTACAAGCTTGAGGCACATCATATGTAGCAGTGCTTAGTACCTCATCGAGACACAACCTCATCAGGAACTCAATGTTCTTTTCTAATGCACCACATTTAGCGTACACATCATCACATTTGGTTTATATATCGGCCAAAGCACTGCTCCGCACGGCATATCACCCAATCAATGTTCCTCAATCATTTTAATGCTTCTCGAACTTGATCGTCCAAGGCACTTCTAAGCACATCATTTTTGTCTTCATTAGCTGGTCATGAAATACAATTCAATTGAAGCACTAGTTATCAATGCTCTACAAGAGATAAAATTCTAAACAAGGTACTCATCGAGCACCTATTCTACCATTTTCCAGCACCTAGTTGAAGCTCAAAACTCCCAGATGGCACACCGACCGAGTCGACCAGACTGGTACGGAATTGGCCCTCGATGAAATATAATCTGGCGATATCTTGGTAACCGTGACTCTGATCACTGATCTGAAAAGATTGACGCTCTCCACAAAGTGAGCACTTCAAGACCATGCATTCACTTAATTTCTTTCTCCTCAGCTGCAGCTACCCAATCCGGTACGGATCTGCTATCAACTCAAAATTCAAACTGGCATAAGTTCTTATCTGTAGCTTCGATTGACGCACCATAAAGACAAACCTGTAGAGAATTTCAGGTACTACAATTCTAATCAATAAACTACCAGCTATGACCACTTCAAGCATACTCATTGTTAGTATTAACAAAACAACTTTTGGCTTTTTAGAGCCGCATCTGGCATACTTTTAGCTTAAAGTTAGCTTATTATCAAGCCCTTACTACTGAATAATCATATAGGATTCAATTAAACTTTGTATGCATCCCTTGCTCATTTTCCCATCATGGAAGCGAAGCTACACGACAACGTGACATAATTCTTGGGAAATAGGATTTTTGTCAAATGTACAAATTTCTTTTAAGCTTAGAAGTGCTTCAATTTGTCGAAGTGTGGTAGTCTTTGAAGAAATTGATAAAAGATATTTCTTATAGAAAGGAGTGTTATAAGGGCTTTGAACCTATGTTCAGAACCTCCAAAGATTTCATATGAAAATGCACTAGTAGTGAGTGATGTTTAAATCCATAGTTGAAGGCATTCCTTCCATAGTAGTTTTGGGGATATTCCATAGTATGTTGTAATGAAAAATGTCATGCTTTCGATTTATGGCATTTTTTGGGGAGCAGATGTATTGAAATCATGATACTTGCATGAAAGAGACTCAACTTCTACGGTTTGATTGTTTTGAAGGTTTAACTTGTGAGGGAATAATTCTTTTACACTTTTGTTTGAGATTGGGTGCCATGCGTAGTACGTTGTGATCATCTACAACTTCTCAAGTTGTGGTTCACGACAAGCCTTCTATGCAACTACCAACTACCACCAAAGGTGGCCGAATGGGACAGATAGGCCGACGAGATTGTCTAAACCACTATGGCTTCACCATTGGAGGCAATGGGAGTCCCACTCGTGTAAACACTTAAGGATTAAATATGCATGCATGACAAGTAAACCATTGTCATGCATGCATGACAAGTAAACCATTGTCTCTTTCCTTGTCATAAACCATTATTAGTAGACAATAATTTAAGGAGGAACATTTCGAGCTCTTTCCCTACTTTAGAAGGCCTCATCTAAATATTGAGCAACGTGAAACAATGGGGAGTATCTAAAACTAAAATGAAGCTTAGTAAATCTCACTATGGATAGAGTAGTTTCATACACTATCTTCCACCAAGTCATTTCCTACAAACGAACCACAACCACTAAGGGTGCATTTATTTTATGAGCTTCAATGTCGTCCTTTGTTTAATTGTTTTAGTTTTTTTTTTAAAGCTTTTTGAGTCATCTTTTAGCATTTTGAATTCCAAGTAGTACAAGAAAGCCTATTTGTAGTGAAATTATGCATGTTCTAAACAATAGAACCAAAACAATCTAATAAGAACACTAATGAACTTTACAGTATGTGAATGGACAAAGATACCATCAACTCAAGTAGTAGGTGACCAAAACGTGTTTTTTTGGGCTCATTAACTGGCATCTGCGCAGATGCTCTCGTAACTCTAAGGAGAAAAAAAGGGCGAAGGGGCACGTGGAGAGAGAGAGATTTTAGAGGAGGCGGCAGGGCAAGCTGGATTATTTTCTTGACGAGCATGAGACAGGACGCAATGGTTGGAAGCAGACACTGCGTAGGCAATCTTCTCTCTCTTGCGGGCTGCTCTGCAAGGGGTCTGCTAGTGGACACTCTTTGTCCCTCACAGTGATCTGCAACGTGGGGCCGACATGTAGCACGGAGTGCGAGACTGTATGCGATTTTCAGCGTGCTGTGAACATAGGGCAGGGCGTCCGCTTTTTCTGAATACTTCAGGGGGCAAAGCAATGCTAGGGTGAAGAGTACGCAGGTGGGCAAGGCGCACAGCAGAGGGGTCGTCTTGCTAGGCATTGGCATCATGCACGTCCGAGATGGATAAGAGAGATGGACGCACAGTGATAGGGGCAAGAGCCGATGAAAGAGAGGGCGGTGGGGCAGCTGCACGAGAGCAGATGCGAATTCTCTCTCTCTCTCTATGTCTCTCTCTCTCTCTCTCTCTCTCTCTCTCTCTCTCTCTCTCTCTCTCTCTCTCTCTCTCTCTCTCTCTCGTACTCGTATTCTGTCTGTCTCAGTTGAGCAGACATAGGCCGCCACGGCGCCATGTCTCTCTCCTTTTTGTCACTGGTGTGGCCAGCACTCTCCTGAGAGAGGTCAGCGCCCGAGCATGCAAGCGAACCAGCATGCGGGAGGGCAAAGTTGGAGGGACAGAAAGAGACGGCAGGCAATACAGAGAGGGTTCATCAGACATGGAGAATCCACCACGCAAGGAATGGTCTCCAAGAGACTTTGCTTCAACTTCCAAGATTCGTTTGGAATCAAATCATGCAAATTAATTAATGGAAGTTAGAATACAGACCGAGTAGGACCGAAAAAACTCACAAAAATTCTTGCTACATCATTCACCAGATAAATTTCTCTAAACATACATTGTATGTTCAAAAACTTAAGACGTAAGTATTTACGGAAAATGGTGGACACTATGGTATTGCCTAGGTATGAAGGCAACATCCATTGGGTCAATATAGGTTGATAGATTACAATTTTTTCCTTGGGAAATCGCCCCTAAGTGTACACATACACATAATACACGTGCTTACAAGCAACAACAAGTGATTTTTGTGATACAACGCTTTTTTGGAAATTTGAACATGTTCAAACTAGCTCCCCTTTGATAATGACATCGGATGTATGCATGATAGGTGTACGCACTATCATAATAACTAATATCTAATTCTCCTAAATGATTTTCTCATGTTAAGGTGATCATTTAATATGGGAAAGTACCAGGGGAGAAAAAGCTAGATTATTGGTAAGGCTAACAGACTGGTCACAGTAGGGATCCAAAGGAGGGAAAATAGAGATCCAAAGGGGGACCATATGCAGAGGATAAATGCGCAAGCAATGGGCTTCAAAGACCTAAGGTTCATCCCATTAAGACTTTCAAAATGCTAAGGTTCCAAAATTCAAAGTTTAAGTCCAATGCTCATTGCTTAGGAAAATTGGATGCTTGGTAGTGTACAAAAAGTCTTCAAAGACTCCTAAAGAGGAGGGGGCGAGCCCTAAAGGTGCTCATTAGGAATCTCTTCTAATGAAATGATCACTATGTTTATGCTATTTTTTGCTACACACAAGTTACTAGGCCATTAAATGTTACATTGATATCAGAGAACAAGGTTTCTCTTTTCTTGCTCAAGAAGGGAGGTCCTCAAGCTAACTATAAATGGTTGGTATTATTAATTGCAACTGAGTAAGTAGAATAGGGATTTTTCAGCCTTGCATTTCACCTGCTTCGTGCAGATAACATGGCATCACTGTCGAGAGCTATGGTCTTAATAGTGGTGTCCTACGGGACTTGGCTACGGCTTAACCACTATTGAGCTATTAGAAGCTTGATAGGAACTGGTACTATTTTGGTGTTGAAAGACCCTCTCTTCTATTCCTTGCAATTAATGATATTCGAGCCACAGATACAAGAGCTTGAGTGCTTTTCTAAACGGGTAAAGAGTAATAGCAACTAGGTCTTGAAGCGCCAATGTACACCTTTTTAAAAAAAGTTTACACCTAAAAGTTGCTAGAATGGCTTACAATAGTAAAGAGAGTGAAATTAATGTTGATAGCTTTGATTTTGCTAATGAGCAGGCTACTAATGATGCCCCTATGCTTGTTAACTACCTTGTTTCTAGGCTTCAACAAGCCATGGGCAATCCATCACTCCAAAGTGAAGTGCAACGGTAGCTACGTGCTCATGGGATTCTCCAAACACCCCACCATGAAGAGAGAGTACCTAGGAAGCCTCCTTGTAAAACTTCCAAAAGAGACCTCTTCTAAGCTACACCATGTAGCTATGCATTTTCAAAGTCTGCCAGGCAATGGTGGTCTAGCTCCACGAACATGGAAAGCTTTAAGAGCTTCCATCATGAAGTAGTGTTTGGCCATCGATGCCAAAGAAAAAGTACTCACCGAGAATGGCGAATCTTGAAGCTCTCTCCCTACAAATCCATTCACAAATATGTGGACAAGTTTTGGGACTTACATCTCAAAGCCACTGTCTTCAAAAAGATGGATTTTAGAGAGCAAAAACAACAATTTTGTGCGGGTATTACTGAAGATATGGCGGAGTATGTCAACTCACGAAGGCCATGCACCATTTCTGCAGTCATACACCATACTATGGTGGCTTCATGAATCAATTTCCAAATAGGGGCTAAGAGAAATCTTAAGCCCACGGAGAACAAGGATCGTAACAATGAGCCTAAGGGGAAGGACAATGTCCAAAAGTCTCCTAAAGGCAACACCAACAACAACAAAGCTAAGGAGAAGGGAGTTTATAAAGAAAAAAATAAACTCTCTCCTGAAGAGCTTGAGGGTTGTCGTAAATATGTCCTTTGTTGCAAGTGAGGGGAGCAAGGGCATGCTTATCGTGCTTGCCTTCACAAGAATACAAGAAATGAGCCTCCTAGAGCTACCTTGGTCAAAATCCAAGAAGAGGAAGCTCACCACAAAGGATCTCCTCTATACCATGCTTGGGGAAAGGTAAGAGAACATGATTCTTTTATTCTCTTTGACCCTGGTTCTACTCACAATTTCATATCCACAGAGTTGGCCACCAAGCTAGGCTTCCAAGCCTATGAGATGGGAGATGTCCTACCCGCCGATGCTGCTTTCAAGGGGCAAGTAGCCTCAGTCACTCCCGTAATTGGGAAATTGAGGCTCCATGTCCAAATCTATGTGGACAAAGAGGACTTATTTATCTCTCCTTTCAAGCATGAGGATGTAATCCTAGGGGCACCATGGTTTGATCGCATGGCTGCCAATGTTAAATTCCCTGAAAGAAAAATCTACTTTAGGTTAAGGGAAAAAGATATGTACATAGATGCTAAGGAGTTGGGTAACACCATACCCATTTTATACATATGCAAGCTTTCAATAAGTCAATAAAGACCTCTATTTCCGTGTACATAATTTTTATCAAAGATTCTCAAAATGAACCTATGCTTTAGCAAAACGGTATATAAACAATCACAAGGAATTAGAGTTATCCAATTTTCTCAAGGGATTTCAAGATGTTTTTATTGACGACATCCCTTCTGAACTACCTCCTAAACGACGCAATGATGACCATGCAATTGAACTTCTTCTAGGAAGCTCACCGGCTAATAAACCTCCTTATAGTGTTTCTCAAGCTCAACAAGAGGAGATTATGCAGCAACTGCATGAGTTAGTTGAGAAGGGCACAGGCCTAGCTCATCTCCATTTTCACCTGTGTTATTAGTGCTAAAGAAAGACGGAACATATCGTATGTGTGTCGACTATATAGCACTAAATAGGTCACTATCAAAAATAGGTTTCCCGTTCCATGCGTAGAAAACCTATTTGATAAGCTGCAAGGGTCGACCTACGTCAGTAGGATTGACCTAAAAAGTGGCTACCATCAAATAAGGATAGCTGATCAAGACATTGTAAAGACCGCATTTCGCACTATGTTTGGTCTTTACAAATACATTGTCATGCCTTTTGGCTTGACCAATGCACTAGCCACATTCACCCGCTTGATAGAGAAGCTATTCAGGCCTCACCAAACCACATGAGTATTCTTTGATGATATTATCATCTACTCTAATTCATTAGACGAACACAAGCAACACGTCTAGGTAATATTTTAAGTTTTAGGAGAGAATAAACTTTATATAAATCGAAAGAAAAATGAGCTTTTCTTACAAGAGATTCAGTATTTAGGTCACATTATCTCTCAAGATGGCATCCAAATGGATCCATCAAAGCTAGAGGTAATAAAATGATGGCCTGATCCAAGGAATCTACATCAACTGAGAAGCTTGATAGGTATGTGTTCATACTATAGATGCTTCATAGAAAAATTCTCACAAATCGCAAGACCATTACATGACCTAAAGAAAAACGTTAGGTATGCATGATCTGCCAAGGAGAACAATGCTTTCAAAAATCTTAAAGAAAAGCTTATCTCTCAACCTGTGCTTACACTGCCGGATCTCTCAAAGTCATTTGAGGTCCAACATGACGCTTGTGGTGATTGCCTTGGAGCTGTTTTGCTCCAAGAAGGGCACGCCATAGCCTACAAAAGTCGAAGGCTCGACCCTGTTGAGCAAGCTCTAGGATTGCTTCAACCTTTTCCAATCCCTAATTCACCATGGGAGAGCATATCCCTAGATTTTATCTTTGGATTGCCCAAGTCTATCCATGGGAATACGGGAATACGGACGATAGTAGACAAGTTCAGCAAACAAGCTTATTTTATACCTGTCAAAAAGACTATCAAAGCCCATCAAATGGCAACCCTCTTCGTATCACAAATCTTCAAATACCATGGATTGATGATGTCCATAGTGTCGGATAGAGATCGTAGAATGAACAGTAATTTTTGGAAGGGTCTCTTTGAGAATCTAGGGACAACTTCTCTTCTGCCTATCGTCCGCAAAAAAATGGCCAAAGTGAAATAGCTATCCTAATAATTCTTGATCTACTAAAATCCTATGTAACAGAAGTAGATCAAATGTCACAATGGGAGTACTTACCCTTGGTGGAGTATGCCTACAATAATATTGTACATACCTCTACAGGAAAAGCACCTTTTGAGGTGATTGAGGGAAGATCAAAAAGTCCCATGCTACTTAAGGTACACTGGAAGATCTTTGCAGCAGATGTGTATAGCCGAGACCTACAAGAATCTTTCCAAAAGATTAAGGATGATATCTCTATCTCACAGCAAAGGCAAAAGACTACTGCTGACAAGCACAAAAGATCCAAGCCTTTAAAGAAAATGATTGGGTGTTGCTTAAATTCCCCAAGGCTCGATTAAGGCACACGACGCGCAAGAATCCTACGGGACACCAAAAGTACTATGCTAAGTTAGCAAAAAGGTACTGTGGTCCCTTCTAGATTCTTAGACCAATCAATGAGATGGCCTATATCAACTTAAGTTGCCCAGTAATTGGCTCATACACAATGCTTTTCATGTGAGCCTACTAAAGCCTTACAAAGAGATCCACCTCAAGAACCAACTATTGAAGACCCACCAGAGATCGAGGACCAAGAAGAGGTGTTGCAGCCCAAGTCCATTCTCCGACATGAAGACAAGGTATCCAGAGGTGGTAATATTATCCGATGGTATCTTATTAAGTTTACGAACTATCCTTTTGAAGATGCTAGATGGAAGCAAGGCAGACAATTAAAGGATAACCTAAACCCTTCCAATGCTTCCCTAGAGGAAGCAAATGTACAAATGCTTTAAATGAACAAAATTTTTGTCTATAAAACTCTCTTTTTCTTTATTGTGCACAAATGTTGAGTAGTATGCATGATTAGGATCAAGTTTGCGGAGTCAACGTCTTCCAAACACCAAGTAGAGCTTGTCACTCTACTATGGAAGATTGACAGGACTAATGCACACACATACTTGCAATAGGTTAGGCTCTAAAGTGCCAAATGGATTAGTCATCCATTCTGGAATGATGTTGTAGCGTAAGATAGGGACCCTCTACCCGCTACAAAAGGACTAATTAGTAGGTTTTATCTTCTCTACCCCATAGTCAAGGATGACTATGACTTCAAGAGAGAGGTAATGTCATAATAACTAATATCTAATTATCCTAAATGATTTTCTCATGTTAAATTGATCATTTAATATGGGGAAGTACCAGGGGAGAAAAGCCTAGATTATTGGTAAGGCTAGCAGACTGGTCACAGTAGGGATCCAAAGGAGGGAAAATAGGGATCCAAAGAGGTACCATCTGCAAAGGAGAAATGTGCAAGCAATAGGCTTCAAAGACCTAAGGTTCAGCCCATTAAGACTTTCAAAATGCTAAGGTTCTAAAATTCAAAGGTTAAGTCCAATGCTCATTGCTTAGGAAAATTGGATGCTTGGTAGTGTACAAAAAGTCTTCAAAGACTCCTAAAGAGGAGGGGGCGAGCCCTAAAGGTAGGGGAAGTGAGAGAGTGAGGTGAGAGAATACACACACACAAAGGCTTCTCTTTACACAAAGGGCATAATGGACACATGTCAGCTCCCTAGGCCAATTGCCCCCAAGATGCATTCAATTCCTATTGGATGGCCATAGAGGTGGAACAATGAGAATTAGGCTAGATTACATATAGTTTAATTCATTTTAAAACACTTGATAAAAGAACCAATAGAAATTAAGCTCTCTAAAAGACTGTTTGACAGTCTCCCAAGGGGTTCAATGAGCATTCAACATCCCAATAACTTGCCTGATTCCTATTGGCCAGAAGACAAAGGGGTCCAATGAGAGTTTAATTACATTCATTACATACCTAAAGCTCTCGTAAAAGGGGAAAGGGGAACACATGTCACAACACTATCACTTATGCTTCTCAATTATCATTGGCTAAAGCTTTGTAGGGTCCAATGGGGTGTCAGCATGAGTAAAATGCAAGAGAGGTCGACCAAGAGAGAGAGAGAGAGGGGGGTGATTTTTGCAAGGCATTATCACAAACACACTCACACAATCTCATGTGTGAAGCAAGAAGACTCTCTCTCCTTCTCAAGATTTAATGGAAATCTCATCATCTACTCCAAGCTTGTGAGAAGGGAGGCCTACACTAACAACTCTTGGCTTTGTGATGCAAATCCAACCAAGAGCCAAGCTCCAATGCATGATCATCTCCTGTACTATGCTAATTACTAAGCTATGCTAAGCTATTATGAGTGATTATGAAAGGAGATATACTTCTTTCTTGTAAGAATACTCCTTCTTCATCTCAATCTACTCTCATACCCCACTAGCTCTCACCATCTTCGAAGGTGTGTGAGGTCTTGGGTCTGAGACCGTGAGGGAATTGATGTTGTGTTTTATAAGTGTGTGCATACTGCTTGAAGCTTCCATCTTCATTGCACCAGCAAGTTATTGAAGGAACACAAATTATTGTATTGTAAATTGTCTCCCATGATGGGGGAAACCTATAATACAAAGCCTTTTTGAGGGGGGACTGGCTCCATGTAAATCTGGTCCTCAACTCTTGTCAATAGCTTAATTTCTCTCTCTTTTGAAGTATTGTTCATGCCTATCTAACTAGGTGTTATGCTTTTTGTTTCTCTCTCTCCATCCAAGCACTCTTGCTATGCTCGTTAGGAATCTATTCTAATGAAATACTCACTATGTTTATGCTATTATCCGCTACACACAAGCTACTTGGCCATTAAACGTTACACACACTTTTCAACATCCCCCCCTTAGCGTGACATCCTCCATGTGGACAATTCGGCGAGATTCCCTCACTCTCGAAGCACAAACAGGTGATGCATGTCTTTTCCATTTAACTCATTGAGTTACAAAAACAATTCGCCACATATCTCAACAAGTTACATGGCCACTCCATGATGGCAGGAAAGGAATTCCTAGTCTCGGCCACAATGAACCAGCCATGCCAATCGTCAAGTTATGTGGTTGTCCATGCTAGACGCACATGTAACTCATCACGTTATGTGTATGCCATCATGGAAATTCGCTCAAGACCAATGTCTCAATCCAAACATCATGCTCACATAACTAGTTGAGTTACGTGGTGCAACGCGATCGTCATGTAACTCGGTCAGATATGTGAGTGTGCTATGTGCATGTTCGCCACATACTCAGCAAGTTACATGTGGCACAATCTGCCATGTAACTTCACGAGTTACCTGGTGAACAACCATTTCCTACTTAGCTTGCCAAGTTACATGTGATAATATGTGCGAATTTAGAAAAAATCTTTTTTTTTACGTCCTAAAGTTTTGGCCATTTTCAAAGTCTCGTAGCTCCCAATCTGCTCCAAATCTGTCTAGGCTCATCTCAAAGGATAATTTTACCTTTGTCATGCTCCTTTATAATTATGTGATGCAAAAAAGCCACATCTTGCTTAATTTCTCCAAAAATCAACCGGCAAGTTGACAATTTTCACAAAAACGATGTAAAACATTATTTTCTCTCTTTTTTCTTAACCTACAGACTAAAACGAGCATCAAAAAAATGGAATCTAAAAATACTCAAATCAATATTTTTCCTTCTGTTTAGGACTACATTTCGTACTTGCAACACTTTTCCAAAATCCGATCTTAACACCCTTTTAAAGGACTCTCAAAATGTGCCTCGGGTCAAAATTTGAAACCAAATGAAAACAATCAGAATAAACTCATAGATTGTGCACAAACTTTAAAGCGGCCAAATTTTGCTGCAAACAAAATTTATTACTAAAACTTTGAAAAATATAAGTCTCCTATTACGCGAGAGAGAGAGAGAGAGAGAGAGAGAGAGAGAGAGAGAGAGAGAGAGAGAGAGAGAGAGAGAGAGAGAGAGAGAGCTGTAGCGATAACGAAAGCAGACAGGCAGGGACCATGGAAAAGTTTCATGGCCATAGGTTACCGTCTTGTCGGTTTGGGATCATGTAAATGCTAATTTTGTGCCATAGGATCCTAGTAGCGAGCCCCATGGAAAAAAATTGTCATTTGCATAGTCCCAGAACAACAAGACGATAACCTATGGAAATCAGACTTTATAATGGCACATAATGCACCCTATTCCTTATGCTTGCAATGTTTCATGGTGGCCATCACTTATCGTCTCATCGATTTGGGGTTGCACAAACATTATTTTTTTTCCATAGAGTCCTCAGCGAGCCTTATGGAAAAAATTTGACGATTGTGTAGTCTCATACCAACGCAACGGTAGCCAAAGGCTATGAAACATTGTAGGGGAGGGTAGTGCACCATACTCCCCACCCTTGCAAAGTTTTATGTCCATTAATTATCATCTTAGTCATTTGGGACTACACAATCACCAAGTTCTTACCACAAGATGGTTCATTGAGGGCCCTATGGCAAAAAATGTGTGGTTGCATAGCCCCTGACCAATGAGATGGTAAGAGGTGGCCATGAAACTTTGCAAGGACAGGTAACAAGGTGAAATATCCACCACTATGAAGTTTTATAGCCTTTTGTTACCATCTCATCGGTGTGGGACTGCATAAATGTCAATTTTTTCCGTGGGACCCTCAGTGAACCCTGTGGTAATAAAGTGGCGATTGTGTCGTCTCAAATTGTACATGTGGACGCTAATTGATGTCCATGAAACTTTGTAGGGGTTGGTAGTGCACCTTGCTTTCCATCCATGAAAATTGTCATGGCTATTTCTTATCGTCTCACGGATCTAAGACTATGCAAATGCTAAAATTTTGTCACAAGGCTCGCTAAGGACCCTATGGTAAAAAATTGGTATTTGTGTAGTCTCATGCCAACAAGACGGTAATCTATCGCCATAAAACTTTGCAAAGGTAGGTAATGTACCCTACTCTCTATCCCTACAAAGTTTCATGGTCATCGCTTACCATTTTGACTGTTTGGATCTATGCAAATACCATTTTTTTATCATAGAGCCCTTAGCAATCCCTATGGCAAAATATTGACGATTGTGCAGCCCCATACCGACGAGACTGTAACCAAAGGCCATGAATATTTGTGCAAGTGTGTAATGCACCCTACCCCTACAAAGTTTCATAGCCATCAATTATTGTCTCACCTGTATCACAACGTATATTATTGTTAAGGTTTTTTATGTAGCTAAAAACTGTTTTTTGAAAATGCCAAAATTTGAGACAAAAGTAAGGAAAATCCGAGCTACCGTTACGGTAGCCCGCCATCCATTGGTCGTGTTGCATTCTCTCTCTAGCGCTAAAAGGACCAAATTTGAGTCCAAACTTTTCCTGATAATCTCTATGTCTAAAGTGTGAGTATGGATGCTCTATTTATAGCAAAAAAAAAGAGAATTGTCCAATTTTTTTTCTAAAATTCATATCCACGTTTTTGGTCTCCTTGTGATACCCATCAGCTTGACCAATTTGTCCTTACCATCAAGAGATAAGGCCACATAGCCTCCCTCATTAAGATTAATCAAGATTAACCTCTCCTTTCCATGTGACTGTGTGTCCCACTTTGTCCCCTCCTATGTGAGTTCAGGTGAGTCCATGTGCCTTCATGTGTCATCCATGTGTATCTTTTGACTTTATAATTATTTGAATTATTTCTTTAATGATAAATTACTTTACATTCTTAAGTTAAACTTTACAGTCTTAGAATAACTTTACAGTAGTAAGAGAAAATTCTACAATCAGTAAATAAGTCTTGTAATAAGTTAGTGAGTGTTTCATATAGCTAAACATGTCAAAATTTTGTACCGTAAATTTAAAAATCTAGGTTTTCTCAGCCTACAATTCATAATTTGAATTTGAATATCTTAAATAATGATTGATGGTTAAAAAACTAAAATGCATAATAGAACTTGTGTGGAATTCGAAAGTAGAGCCTCCTTACAGTGGCAGCGGTCATAGTGGCCACGATGCTAGATTTCTACTTAGGTGGCTATCGCTACAACTAGATTCAGCTAGGGAGAGGCTTGTGAGTGGCAAAGAGAGGCAAACAATGCTCCCTACAAATGATTTGGACCCATGTGTTCAAGTTCAAGTTATTAGTGTTTGAACCCATGGGTGGAAGTTTAATGCACATGCATCTGGCAAGGAACCAACGTGACATATAAAGACACTATGGATATGCTCACCAATCCATTGATGTTGGCCAGGTAATGGACCCGATGTGTTTCAAAGTTCATTTTCTAAGAATGTTAGAATGTGATGTGCTCACAGTTCATGAATGGGGATTCTTGGACATAATGTGGTTTACAATTCAATTTTCCATGAGGCAACCAATGCTCAAGGTGGCATTCCTCAAAGGTAAAAAGTTGGAGGTAGCCAATTCAAGGTGTATCCATTATGGGTCACTATTGGAGTATCCATGGTAGCTTCTTCATCCACTTGGTCTTCCTATATATGTCCACTATGAGCCGCAAAGAGGGTGTTAAAGCTATAGCATCTCAAGTAAATAGTCCGATGTGATCCCACTATTTATTTTGTCTATAATGTGTTTAATTTGTTTATTTTTCAAAGTCTTGTGCAATTTTTATAGGGGGTACCTATGGCCCCCAAAGCTATCATATAAGGAGCCCTCAAGCCCCCCTTGTAAATCACTAATTCACTGCCCAATTTGTTGGTTCAATAGTGCATATCTCCCTCTCTCTCTCTCTCTCTCTCTCTCTCTCTCTCTCTCTCCAAATGAAATAGTTCAATAAAAGAACGTAACTTTGCTACGTGTATAAACAACCTGTTTATTAAGATTTGCAATCTTTACAATTGAGGGGTGCTAGTGTCAGTCTTAGAAACTGATATTCCCCACATGTGGAATATGTCTCAGATAAGATGTCCTAAAAAAGAACTTTCTACAAGTAAGGAGGTATACTTTTGTGTGGAGGTAAATGTAAACATTTTGTGACATGAGTGACAGGGACCCTTGCTATCCTTACTCCACATTGGCTAAATCAAACTCCTTGAATTTCTAAATCATGTTGTATCCCATGTGACATGTGCCAAACCAAAACCCTAAATGTAGGTCCATAACGGCACAATGCAAAAATTTATTTTGGACATTAAGTCCCAAAATCCTTTGCTTTGACATGACCTTGTCATGTCTCTAAAGAGCAAAATGGATGAAAACATAGAAGCTTATACATCCTACTTGGAAAAATCAACCAAAACATATTAAAAAACGAAGTAAAACCAAATGAGATGCATACCTAGAGGTTGAACATAGTGTTTACTTACCTATAGTCAAATGCATATAAGAAAATTTCCCGCCTACAAAGGCTTGGAACACACATTAAAAAATTAGTGAGAATATAGTAATAGAGCATTAATAACCCTGGGTGCTGCCTTTGTAATCCAAACCCCTTGGTTAGAATCTACATTGTCAAACCCCTTCATTGGATTCTATATGGATATTGCTCAAACTGATGGCCAATGGTGACCAAGATAGTCTACCATGTCTAATAGTGCTTGGAATCAACTTGGGAAGTTGAAATTTTTCACTACCCCTTGGTAGATTGCAAGCTTCTATCCTTGAAAGTACAATTGTGATGAGATCATACTATGACCCCCAACACCTATGGAGTGATTATATAGTATTTGGGTCATACCTCTAAAATTACCACTCCTAGCAACAATCATTCAACTAAGCATAGATTGTCTCAAAGTTGGAATCATATTCACAATTGAAACTTGAAGAAATAATATCTCTTCATGAAAGAAGAGAAAAATTGTCAACACACCATTGTCTCAAAGTTGGAATCATATTTACAATTGAATCTTGAAGAAATAATATCTCTTCATGAAAAGAAGAGAAAAATTATCAACACCCCAAACAAGGTAGTCATACTAAAGTTTTTTGGGTGTTCAAACAAGAGATCACCTACGTTCAGACTCTCTGAGTCTATTCATGTCATCCCCATGAATTATTGCTTGATAGCGAGGTCATGCCTACTTGCTATCCATAGAAAGATTTATTTGTAATGACAACACCTTGTGCACAGAAATTGTTTGCCATTGTAGTCATATACGATGATCACAAGAAAAACTTTTGATCAAGCAGCCAATCATTCAACTTATAAAAGAGGCCCTGCAGGTTTAGGCAAGTGAGGAGACCCAATTGCTCGACCTCAACGTGCTTGCGACAGATGCTGATGACGAAACGAGTCATTCAAAGAGACCAAAGCACAAGAAAGAGGGTTCTTTAGATAAGGGAAAGAGGCCAAAATATTATGTATTATTTCTAGATGACTATAAATAAATAGAATGTATTTGTTTTATGCATCAAAGTTAGATTGATTATGTAACAATGTCTTCCAATGTTTTTTTTTGTTGCAACCATCATTCACAATATGAAAGTTGAAATTATATCGATTCTTCTAGATACATTAACGTTGTTGTTTGGATCCTGCTATGACTGAGAGTTATGACATAACTTGCAACGGTGTTGTCCAAACCCTTCAAACGCGTTGTTTTTGTAGCCGCCAATCCGCATGTTGCCTAGCCGCAGACGATAACTCCCATATTTCCTTTCTTTGCCGTTTTTTTGTCTAATCTCACCGCATGGCCAATCTGACTTTGCTTGATTTGTTCCTTGTGATGTGACTTGTGCATTATTTTCTGATACAACCATTGGTGTATCTCCTCTAATCTATTTGCTTTGTCCGCACCACCTCCATGTCGAGTGTGACTGAAATAACCAGTACGAGCTTGGTAGTGGGTTTTTTCCATGCCTTGTGTAGACCAAACACCCAAGCTGCCATATTGCCTTGCAAACCAAGGCATGTGGTTACAGATAATGTGTTGCATAGAAAGTATTCAGACATTATAAGGATGAGTATTATCTGGTCAAAAGATTATCATGTCTTCAAAGAAATTATAGTACCATGTAGTGAGTAATATGTCGATTTGTCAATGCACTTATGAATGTTTTGTGGTAGGTCCCATGGCTTCTTATAAATTTGTATAGTCGCCATCAGTCCATGAATTCAATTCATAGAACCTGAATATTGCGTCCAAAGTTTTCCATGCCTTTGCTTTGCGAGTCCTTGCTGCACCATTGTCTGCATGGTCAACCACAACATTGTGCAGATTTTTCCACCTGTTGTATCTTAATGCTTGTCTTTCTTGTGCACTTTGGATTTCGTGTTCTCGTCTAGTTGTGGGCACTGAAAGGAAGAGTCGGGCTTTCACACCACCGATGGATAGCTTCTTTGGAACATCCCAATCATTTTTTGATCTCTTCTCATCCTGCTCTATCTTAACATGTCCTCCATGCAAACCCATTTTTGAGAAGGCCGTCTCTAAGGTTGAGATTTCCCTTTGCTTCGCAGATAGAGATCAAGTGGTCTAGGCAAAATAGATGTAGAGAAATATTAGTTTTTCTATTATTCTACAAAGTGCATGCATTGTGCATGTGTACTCTAGATAGTGGGATATCCAAAATGGGTCGAAGTTAGGGTCGCACAGATGCCTATCCGGAGCTCTCCTCCAAAATGGTTTGTCAAGGATGTGAACTCCTCCCATGCAATACAAGCAAGGGATTTTTCTTGTTGCTCCTTTGGAAATGTGTACATGCATTTCAAGGTTTTTAGGTCTCCAGCCATGTGCCACTCAACATTGTAGGATCACATGCCCTCCACATCCAATTTCTTTCCATTTCTCTGTTCGCTTATTGCTTCTGGTATGTTTGTTTGATAAAAAACCCAATTCAATATATCAAAGTTCTTAGTGGGCACCTAAAAGGATAATTTTGAACATTTTACAATGCACATTCAAAAGCATTCAACTCCCACATAACGATAAATTATCTTAAACATAACTTCTACGAACCTTGAACGTCGCAAGAAGGAAAATGATGTGCTCAGAAGCACACTAAAGTTTTGAGGATCATCTGGTCCAATCACATCCAGAGCTCTATTGATAAGTGTGATCGTGACTCGCTCAACCTTTGTCTCGTTTACAAGCTTGCACTCATCTAGCTTGATGAAAAACTTCAGGACGCCATTGCACTCTTCAGCAGTACATCAAAAAACTGCACAATGTATGACTGCAGCACGATGATATCATTATTTAAATATTGTTATAAGTGTCATAGACCATTTCTTCTCCTTTTGGCGATTTGTATGTTGATTCAATGTAGAAAGGACTTCCTAGATTTTGAAGCACCTTCTCATTGACTTACCGTCTTATTTTTGAATAGAGAAAGGGTTTGGAAGAAGCGTGTGCTTGATGCGGAACTTTTTGACCTGTCTTTGCACAGACTTGAGTAAGAGGATTTAAGAATCAAAACCCTTTTCTAGTGGAACAACATTGCAAAGGATGCTACATACTTGAAAATGGCAGCATATCCCTTATTAGATATACCAGCTTCATCCAAAATTGATTGAACGTCCCGTGTAGGGAGTTGGTTCTCCTTTAAAAGGCTGTCAATCTATTTAGCAACAATCTTACCATAGTGCTTATCATCCAAGAGGCCAGCTACATTTTTGCAATTCAATATGAGCCCATAATGGGCTGAGGAGGTGGTTGTGCTATGCTCCACTTATTTGTCAGGGTGAAGCAAAGATCTATGCAAGCATGTTAGCAGTAAGAGATGGGAGATTTTATGAATATAAACCTAAGAAGGATAGATGCACTCACTTGATGGCTTGCACCCTTTCCTTAATTCCTCCCGAGCCAGCTTTCAGTCCTCAATGTCTCTTAGTTTTCTTTCTCTTTGGTGAAGACCTAGCGCTGTTTTTTTTTCTCTAAGTTGTTGTGTAAGCTCCTCAATGGTATGATCTACCTTAAACCTGTTGAGCACATTGCACGGATTTCTGGTGTAAGCAGATATTCTCGCTATATACAATATCTCTCTCTTGTTGCAGAACATCATTTCTTGTAGCCAACTGCTTAGTGTAGCCATACAAGCCATAATGGCCATCTCTGACATGGTTCACTAAGGATGTAATATCCTTAAAAGGTGGAGTGGATTTTGTGACGAGATGCTTTGGATACATTCTGCCGTCCAGCGAAAGGTCCACATTTTTCATGCCCTGTGATCTTAAGTTCTCCTTCGACGCTTTAGAAAGCATCTGCAATTTGTTTTTCTTGCAGAGGGGATCATACTCTCATGAGAGCTCTATGTGCATGTGATATACATCTCTCCTATTCCTTGTAGAAGTTCTTTGTGGAGAAGCTACAAGTGTCAACTGAGACATGGAAAAACTATGTGCAAAAGGAGGTGGGGCCGATTGAAGAATGGCGATTTGAATATCGCACTCATGAGAGAGAATGCAAGAGGGAATGGGGAGAAGAAGGAGGGACGGAACCAAAGCTTAGTTTTCAAAAATGTAGAAGATTGAGATATTCGGCATTGAATTCAGTAGCCGTTGCGCACAATGAATGTTATCATGACTAGAATACTTTCGCTACGCTGACATGGCATTTCTTACAAGGACTATATTTGAGTCCAAACTTTTCCTAATGTGTCTCTATAACACTCACAAAGTGCTACCACTTCTCTTAAAGAGAAGGCGGCCACAAACCACTAAGAGAGCAAGAACTCTAGTGGATTAGTAAGGTACGTATTAATTAAGCATTCAATTAGCTTTAGAAATGATGTGTGTATTCTCGCGTACTCTAATCTCTCTAATGGATTAGTAAGATTCAATTAGCTTTAGGAAGGATGTGTATGTGTTATCTCTTACTCTAATCTCTCTAGTGGATTAGTAAGATTCAATTAGCTTTAGGAAGGATGTGTGTGTGTTATTTCTTACTCTAATATCTCTAGTGGATTAGTAAGGTTCAATTAGCTTTAGAAAGGATGTGTGTATGTTCTCTCGTACCCTAATCTCTCTAATGGATTAGTAAGATTCAATTAGCTTTAGGAAGGATGTGTGTGTGTGTTATCACTGACTCTAATCTCTCTAGTGGATTAGTAAAGTTTAATTAGCTTTAGAAAAGTCTATGTGTGTCTTCTCTTTTACACTAATTTCTCTAGTACATTAGTAATATTCAATTAGTTTTAGAAAGGATGTGTGTATGTTCTCTCGTACTCTAATCTCTATAGTGGATTAGTAAGATTCCATTAGTTTTTGAAAGGATGTGTGTGTGTTATCTTTTACTCTAATGTCTCTAATGGATTAGTAAGATTCAATTAGCTGTGTGTTCTCTCTTACTCTAATATCTCCAATTATACCTATTCTCTCCAGTTAGTGCATATTAACTATTAATTTATGCATAATTGATTGGAAGTTTGGGTGAGCATACGTTGTCCGATTTTGCATTGCAGCATATCCACGCGTTCACATTGAGTAGAACTACACATTAGGCACTTTAGATTTCGAAAACGAAGACCTGCAGATTTGGGCCAGACATCCTACGTGTTTCTGCACCAGGTGTTTTGGGTTAGGATTTTGGTTCATAGACCTTAGGGAGAGCGACCTATTAGTATTAGTAGGGTCTCCTTCAAGTTCTATGGTGTTTCGAGATTGTTTGATGGGTGTTTGGCTCTAGAAAGCGTTGTAGGAAGTTTCCTCTTATGCACTCTTGAAGGCTGTGACTTAGACAATTGGTAGAGACCTCTGTAGCAATTAGTTAGGAGTCAATAGAGTGTAGGTTGACACCTTATGCTTGCTTCCACATGCCTGCGGGTCGAGGTTCGTCCTTAGCTGACATTACATGTTAGGTGAGTTCTCGTTGTGCTGACGTCCGTCGCAGCGTATCCGTCCAACATTGGCGCCGTTGCCGGGGACGAAAACCTTAGGTAGGTGACCGAGACTAACCTTTGAGGATTGGGGTTTTTTGGCTTTCCAAGAGTCTTGTTTTACATTTAGATAGGATCAGAGGATGGAGGACTCTCTAGGTCTTAGAGGGAGTCTAGGAAGCATGTGTCTGGCGTAGATCCTTCGACTTAGGTAGATTAGGTAGACCAAAGTAGTTTTAGGTAGTAGTCGAGTTCTTGAGTAGGAGTTGGAGTGGTAGAAGCGGTGAGAGGAGAGCTTGAGAGTCCGGAGAGGCCAAAAAGCAACCAAAAACACCATTATCACCATTTCACATGATAAGTAGGAGTAGAGTAAGTAGGACATCATGATTCGGGATCTAGAGCATTTCATGCATGTATACTTACTTTGTAAAGTCATTACAAGTTTGTAAAAGACGCAAAAGTGTGTTTGAAAGCCTAATTGAAGTCCAAAAGTTACTTTGAGTGTTTTTGATAGATCTAGAGAGCATCAGAAGCATTTCTGTGAGAAAAAAAAATTAATTTCAAGCCAGGAGACATCCTATGTGTAGGTTGTCTACAGGCTAATCTGGGAGGAATTTTGGGATTTTGAGTTGACCAGTGTGTTCAGAAGGTAGGGTTTACCCTAATTTCAACTGGAAAGTGGAAATTTGACCATATCTTGACAGGATAAGGCCTGATAGACTGAAATTTCCAGACATCCTACCCAAATAGAGCCAAAACATTATTTTGAGACCAAAATCATAAGATAGCTGCATGAGCATATCTTGCATGATATATTGAGTGACTAAAAATGGTTTCACCTCATTTGGGTAAGAAAATTGGGTTCAAAGCAAACTTTAGCACTTTTGACTAAAAAAGGCAAGAACAGCTAAAATTTGAGACTTTTGAAATCCAAACCAAAATCTAAGCATACCACTGGCTTACTGACGAAAAGGAGAAGCTGTGGGACAAGTCTGGGATCAAACAGGCCTAAAAGACATCCTACGTGTAGGATGTCTTCTGAGTGATTTTGGACTCCAAACCAAATTTTGAGTATACCAAAGTGATCAGCAACTCAAGGGGAGCCTGGGCTTTGAGTTTGAATCAATTCTGATGAAAAAGACATCCTGCACGTAGGATGTCTAAAGCAAGAAATTGAAGCCAAACTTTGACAGTGAGCATAGCAAGGTGTTGTATAGCCTATGGCAAGCCTCCTAGTCAATTTTGGTCCAAATTGGAGTTGATTAGACTGATCAATATCAGCAAAACAGGCTGTGGGAATAGATTTTTGACTCATTGACCAACTAATAGGTGTCCAAATCAAACTGTAAAAACAGTTGTAGGCTCAGTACAACAAGGGGAAACCACTGTGCAAAAATCCAGGCAAAACACAGCAGGAGACATCCTATGCGTAGGATGTCTATTGGGGCATACTGCAAGGAAAATTTGACTGTGCATAGACAGTGAGATTCCATTTGGCTTAAGGTTTTCAGAACGTCTTTCAGAAGTGAATTTGGACCTTGTTTGCCCATTTAACGAAACAAAGGCTGAATTCAGACTTTTTCGCGTAAATTGACCAACATCTGAGGGAAGTAGAGTTTCAGATTAGCAGACCTAATCCTGAACATCAACAGTGTATAAAATACAGTAGTGGTTGAGATTAACTCTCCAGTCTAAGATAACCTCTAGCAGATAAATGCTTTGATTCGATTGCCAAAATTAAAACTCTTGTGTACAGGTATATTCAGCAACAAAGCAAGAAGTTGTGCAGAAACTGACCCTTTGCCAGGTGAGTGGTTGGATTTGTGATAAATTGCATTGATAAGTTTGATGAATTTAAGTTCAGGAAGATACATTGTTAGAGACCAGAAGGTGGCAGGTGACCAAGGTAGCTTAGTGTCCACTAGAGAGAGTGTAACTCAGGCAAGGCTAGATCCGCTAGCACCGATTATTGAGGAAGGGAGTGATACTGACACTTCGCCAGACAAATCTTTCTTCATGATGGGTAGTCAATAGCCAGGAGGTTTCACCTATGATGGACCTATGCGAGGAGGAAGCACCTCCCAAAATCCGTGGAATGATTCCAGGCTCACTGCGATTTTCTTCGAGGGAACAAACTCGAGGGGAGCCCTAGTCTATTCTGACTATCGAGGACGCAAGTGCATTTGTATTGAAGAGAGGCCAGCTCAAAGATTGGAGATAATCCGAGTATATGATGATAGAGATAGATTCCGAGACGAAAAGGGGAACCACTATCTAATAGTTAGTAACCTTGAAGATTACAACAGACATGGAGATAACGTGGCGAAGGGGAAAATGGTTTCAGAAACTCAAGAACTACCACCAAACATTGATCGGCCCGGAGCTATTTTTATGTATGATAAGAAAACAACCAGGGTTCCAACTTATAACGAGAACGTGGGAATCTACAAACATGAGAGTGAGGGTATAGTCTCTTACTTTTGCAGCAAAGAACCATACGTAAATGAATTAAGCAAAGACAAGGTTCTTTACCTATTCTCTTATGAAACTTCTATGGGGAAGGGTATAGTTTTTGTTGATAGATATGGGCGAGAATACCAACGTATTCTCCCAGAGGAGATAGAAAGGGCAACAGGTCCAGGAGCATCAGCATATGCCCCTGAGGAAGTGCCAAGAGCCACCTACACCCCAAGCAAGTCAACGAATCCTTTTTCAAATGAGTATGATGCTACCAAACATTCCACCCGACTGCAAGCATTCAACAACCAAGACTGCACGAGAGAGAAGATGTGAATTCTCTCTCTCTCTCTCTCTCTCTCTCTCTCTCTCTCTCTCTCTCTCTCTCTCTCTCTCTCTCTCTCTCTCTCTCTCTCTCTCTCTCTCTCTCTCTCTCTCTCTCTCTCTCTCTCTCTCTCGTACTCGTATTCTGTCTGTCTCAGTTGAGCAGACATAGGCCGCCACGGCGCCATGTCTCTCTCCTTTTTGTCACTAGTGTGGCCAAAACTCTCCTGAGAGAGGTCAGCGCCCGAGCATGCAAGCGAACCAGCATGCGGGAGGGCAAAGTTGGAGGGACAGAAGGAGATGGCAGGCAATACAGAGAGGGTTCATCAGACATGGAGAATCCACCACGCAAGGAATGGTCTCCAAGAGACTTTGCTTCAACTTCCAAGATTCGTTTGGAATCGAATCATGCAAATTAATTAATGGAAGTTAGAATACAGACCGAGTAGGACCGAAAAAACTCACAAAAATTCTTGCTACATCATTCACCAGATAAATTTCTCTAAACATACATTGTATGTTCAAAAACTTAAGACGTAAGTATTTACGGGAAATGGTGGACACTATGGTATTGCCTAGGTATGAAGGCAACATCCATTGGGTCAATATAGGTTGATGGATTACAATTTTTTCCTTGGGCAATCGCCCCTAAGTGTACACATACACATAATACACGTGCTTACAAGCAACAACAAGTGATTTTTGTGATACAACGCTTTTTTGGAAATTTGAACATGTACAAACTAGCTCCCCTTTGATAATGACATCGGATGTATGCATGATAGGTGTACGCACTGTCATAATAACTAATATCTAATTCTCCTAAATGATTTTCTCATGTTAAGGTGATCATTTAATATGGGAAAGTACCAGGGGAGAAAAAGCTAGATTATTGGTAAGGCTAACAGACTGGTCACAGTAGGGATCCAAAGGAGGGAAAATAGAGATCCAAAGGGGGACCATATGCAGAGGATAAATGCGCAAGCAATGGGCTTCAAAGACCTAAGGTTCATCCCATTAAGACTTTGAAAATGCTAAGGTTCCAAAATTCAAAGTTTAAGTCCAATGCTCATTGCTTAGGAAAATTGGATGCTTGGTAGTGTACAAAAAGTCTTCAAAGACTCCTAAAGAGGAGGGGGCGAGCCCTAAAGGTGCTCATTAGGAATCTCTTCTAATGAAATGATCACTATTTTTATGCTATTTTTTGCTACACACAAGTTACTAGGCCATTAAATGTTACATTGATATCAGAGAACAAGGTTTCTCTTTTCTTGCTCAAGAAGGGAGGTCCTCAAGCTAACTATAAATGGTTGGTATTATTAATTGCAACTGAGTAAGTAGAATAGGGATTTTTCAGCCTTGCATTTCACCTGCTTCGTGCAGATAACATGGCATCACTGTCGAGAGCTATGGTCTTAATAGTGGTGTCCTACGGGACTTGGCTACGGCTTAACCACTATTGAGCTATTAGAAGCTTGATAGGAACTGGTACTATTTTGGTGTTGAAAGACCCTCTCTTCTATTCCTTGCAATTAATGATATTCGAGCCACGGATACAAGAGCTTGAGTGCTTTTCTAAACGGGTAAAGAGTAATAGCAACTAGGTCTTGAAGCGCCAATGTACACCTTTTTAAAAACATTTTACACCTAAAAGTTGCTAGAATGGCTGACAATAGTAAAGAGAGTGAAATTAATGTTGATAGCTTTGATTTTGCTAATGAGCAGGCTACTAATGATGCCCCTATGCTTGTTAACTACCTTGTTTCTAGGCTTCAACAAGCCATGGGCAATCCATCACTCCAAAGTGAAGTGCAACGGTAGCTACGTGCTCATGGGATTCTCCAAACACCCCACCATGAAGAGAGAGTACCTAGGAAGCCTCCTTGTAAAACTTCCAAAAGAGACCTCTCTCTGATTCGGGAAGAAGAAGAGGATCTGTACGAAGGGCTCAAAAATTTACTACTTGATGACGCATCTCCTTCCTAAAGGAGAGTTCAAGAGCCCCCACCAAAAGAACGAGAAAGAAGTGAGCCTCCTGCCACCTTGGTGGAGATGGCTCCATGAAGACGGCGGCCAAAACGCTCTCCATCACCTCCTAAATGGAGAACACCATCGCACACCTCTCCAAACCATAATTCAAAAAGGGACAAACAAAAACAAAATAAGGAAAAGGCGAGAAAGAGGTCACCCTCTTCTCCATCTTCTTCATCCTCTTCCTCTTATGAAGAAAGTGATGGTGCAGACAAGGAGGAGCAATGCAAGAAAAAGGAGAGAAAGAAGTCACCCTCTTCTCCATCTTCCTCAAATTCTTCATCTTCTGAAGAAAGCGATGGTGCAACTTTTGAACCACCAAAAAGAAGAGACCATAGGAAATCCTATGCCGCATGGAAGAGGTCGTCCAAGCTTAAGAAGTTCAAAGAGGGAGGAAATAAGGTCTCTTTCCTTACCTACAATGGCACCTTTGGTGCTACCGACAAAGTCTTGGCTTTCATCCAACAATTTGATGCGGCGTTTGGAGATGAGGGCTTCACGGAGTCTTCTAAGCTACACCATGTAGCTATGCATTTTCAAAGTCTGCCAGGCAATGGTGGTCTAGCTCCACGAACATGGAAAGCTTTAAGAGCTTCCATCATGAAGTAGTGTTTGGCCATCGATGCCAAAGAAAAAGTACTCACCGAGAATGGCGAATCTTGAAGCTCTCTCCCTACAAATCCATTCACAAATATGTGGACAAGTTTTGGGACTTACATCTCAAAGCCACTGTCTTCAAAAAGATGGATTTTAGAGAGCAAAAACAACAATTTTGTGCGGGTATTACTGAAGATATGGCGGAGTATGTCAACTCACGAAGGCCATGCACCATTTCTGCAGTCATACACCATACTATGGTGGCTTCATGAATCAATTTCCAAATAGGGGCTAAGAGAAATCTTAAGCCCACGGAGAACAAGGATCGTAACAATGAGCCTAAGGGGAAGGACAATGTCCAAAAGTCTCCTAAAGGCAACACCAACAACAACAAAGCTAAGGAGAAGGGAGTTTATAAAGACAAAAATAAACTCTCTCCTGAAGAGCTTGAGGGTTGTCGTAAATATGTCCTTTGTTGCAAGTGAGGGGAGCAAGGGCATGCTTATCGTGCTTGCCTTCACAAGAATACAAGAAATGAGCCTCCTAGAGCTACCTTGGTCAAAATCCAAGAAGAGGAAGCTCACCACAAAGGATCTCCTCTATACCATGCTTGGGGAAAGGTAAGAGAACATGATTCTTTTATTCTCTTTGACCCTGGTTCTACTCACAATTTCATATCCACAGAGTTGGCCACCAAGCTAGGCTTCCAAGCCTATGAGATGGGAGATGTACTACCCGCCGATGCTGCTTTCAAGGGGCAAGTAGCCTCAGTCACTCCCGTAATTGGGAAATTGAGGCTCCATGTCCAAAGCTATGTGGACAAAGAGGACTTCTTTATCTCTCCTTTCAAGAATGAGGATGTAATCCTAGGGGCACCATGGTCTTGATCAGTAGGATTGACCTAAAAAGTGGCTACCATCAAATAAGGATAGCTGATCAAGACATTGTAAAGACCGCATTTCGCACTATGTTTGGTCTTTACAAATACATTGTCATGCCTTTTGGCTTGACCAATGCACTAGCCACATTCACCCGCTTGATAGAGAAGCTATTCAGGCCTTACCAAACCACATGAGTATTCTTTGATAATATTATCATCTACTCTAATTCATTAGACGAACACAAGCATCACCTCTAGGTAATATTTTAAGTTTTAGGAGAGAATAAACTTTATATAAATCGAAAGAAAAGTGAGCTTTTCTTACAAGAGATTCAGTATTTAGGTCACATTATCTCTATAGATGGCATCCAAATGGATCCATCAAAGCTAGAGGTAATAAAATGATGGCCTGATCCAAGGAATCTACATCAACTGAGAAGCTTGATAGGTATGTGTTCATACTATAGATGCTTCATAGAAAAATTCTCACAAATCTCAAGACCATTACATGAACTAAAGAAAAACGTTAGGTATGCATGATCTGCCAAGGAGAACAATGCTTTCAAAAATCTTAAAGAAAAGCTTATCTCTCAACCTGTGCTTACACTGCCGGATCTCTCAAAGTCATTTGAGGTCCAACGTGACGCTTGTGGTGATTCCCTTGGAGCTGTTTTGCTCCAAGAAGGGTACGCCATAGCCTACAAAAGTCGAAGGCTCGACCTTGTTGAGCAAGCTCTAGGAATATATGAAAAGGAACTCCTCGCAGTTCTACATGCCTTAGATTTGTGGAAGCACTATTTATTGGGGACTCCTTTCATTTTGTGGACGGATCACCGAAGTCTTAAGTACTTCATGATGCAACGCAAGCTCTGCAACAAGAAAATGAGGTGGTCAAATTTCCTTTCGCAATTTCATTTTCATATTGCTCACATTGCTAGCAAGAGTAATCAAGTAGCCAATGCACTCTCAAGACGACCGAGAGTGAATGCGGTTTCCATAGCAACTCACAATGATCTATATTCTATGATAGATGAGTACGCTATTGATCCCGATTTTAGAGATGTGATTTCAACCCTTGCACTAGGGAAGAAAGAAGACCCAATTACCCTACAAGATGGTTATTTTCTCTATGGTAATAAACTATGCGTTACCAACTCACTACGTGAGAAAGTAATGTATGAATCTCATACTCCTTCTTGTGCGGGGCATAGAGGTATTCAGTCTACCCTAAAAGAGATAGAAACATATTTCTAAGCAAACATACAAAAGTATGTTTCTAAATGTGTGTATGCCAAAAGACAAAGTTTGATAGAGGGAAGCAACCTGGATTGCTTCAACCTTTTCCAATCCCTAATTCACCATGGGAGAGCATATCCCTAGATTTTATCTTTGGATTGCCCAAGTCTATCCATGGGAATACGGGAATACGGACGATAGTAGACAAGTTCAGCAAACAAGCTTATTTTATACCTATCAAAAAGACTATCAAAGCCCATCAAATGGCAACCCTCTTCGTATCAAAAATCTTCAAATACCATGGATTGATGATGTCCATATTGTCGGATAGAGATCGTAGAATGACCAGTAATTTTTGGAAGGGTCTCTTTGAGAATCTAGGGACAACTTCTCTTCTGCCTATCATCCGCAAACAAATGGCCAAAGTGAAATAGCTATCCTAACAATTCTTGATCTACTAAAATCCTATGTAACAGAAGTAGATCAAATGTCACAATGGGAGTACTTACCCTTGGTGGAGTATGCCTACAATAATATTGTACATACCTCTACAAGAAAAGCACCTTTTGAGGTGATTGAGGGAAGATCAAAAAGTCCCATGCTACTTAAGGTACACGGGAAGATCTTTGCAGCAGATGAGTATAGCCACGTAACTTCACGAGTTACCTGGTGAACAACCATTTCCTGCTTAGCTTGCCGAGTTACATGTGATAATATGTGCGAATTTACAAAAAATCTTTTTTTTACCGTCCTAAAGTTTTGGCCATTTTCAAAGGCTCGTAGCTCCCAATCTGCTCCAAATCTGTCTAGGCTCATCTCAAAGGAAATTTTTACCTTTGTCATGCTCCTTTATAATTGTGTGATGCAAAAAAGCCACATCTTGCTTAATTTCTCCAAAAATCAACCGTCAAGTTGACAATTTTCACAAAAACGATGTAAAACATTATTTTCTCTCTTTTTTCTTAACCTACAGACTAAAACGAGCATCAAAACAATGGAATCTAAAAATACTCAAATCAATATTTTTCCTTCTGTTTAGGACTACATTTCGTACTTGCAACACTTTTCCAAAATCCGATCTTAACACCCTTTTAAAGGACTCTCAAAATGTGCCTCGGGTCAAAATTTGAAACCAAATGAAAACAATCAGAATAAACTCATAGATTGTGCACAAACTTTAAAACGGCCAAATTTTGGTGCAAACAAAAGTTATTACTAAAACTTTGAAAAATATAAGTCTCCTATTACGAGAGAGAGAGAGAGAGAAAGAGAGAGAGAGAGAGAGAGAGAGAGAGAGAGAGAGAGAGAGAGAGAGAGAGAGAGAGAGAGAGAGAGAGAGAGAGAGAGAGAGCTGTAGCGATAACGAAAGGAGACAGGCAGGGACCATGGAAAAGTTTCATGGCCATAGGTTACCGTCTTGTCGGTTTGGGATCATGTAAATGCTAATTTTGTGCCATAGGATCCTAGTAGCGAGCCCCATGGAAAAAAATTGTCATTTGCATAGTCCCAGAACAACAAGACGATAACCTATGGAAATCAGACTTTATAATGGCACATAATGCACCCTATTCCTTATGCTTGCAATGTTTCATGGTGGCCATCACTTATCGTCTCATCGATTTGGGGTTGCACAAACATTATTTTTTTTCCATAGAGTCCTCAGCGAGCCTTATGGAAAAAATTTGACGATTGTGTAGTCTCATACCAACGCAACGGTAGCCAAAGGCTATGAAACTTTGTAGGGGAGGGTAGTGCACCATAGTTTATGTCCATTAATTATCATCTTAGTCATTTGGGACTACACAATCACCAAGTTCTTACCACAAGATGGTTCATTGAGGGCCCTATGGCAAAAAATGTGTGGTTGCATAGCCCCTGACCAATGAGATGGTAAGAGGTGGCCATGAAACTTTGCAAGGACAGGTAACAAGGTGAAATATCCACCACTATGAAGTTTTATAGCCTTTTGTTACCATCTCATCGGTGTGGGACTGCATAAATGTCAATTTTTTCCGTGGGACCCTCAGTGAACCCTGTGGTAATAAAGTGGCGATTGTGTCGTCTCAAATTGTACATGTGGACGCTAATTGATGTCCATGAAACTTTGTAGGGGTTGGTAGTGCACCCTGCTTTCCATCCATGAAAATTGTCATGGCTATTTCTTATCGTCTCACGGATCTAAGACTATGCAAATGCTAAAATTTTGTCACAAGGCTCGCTAAGGACCCTATGGTAAAAAATTGGTATTTGTGTAGTCTCATGCCAACAAGACGGTAATCTATGGCCATAAAACTTTGCAAAGGTAGGTAATGTACCCTACTCTCTATCCCTACAAAGTTTCATGGTCATCGCTTACCATTTTGACTGTTTGGGTCTATGCAAATACCATTTTTTTATCATAGAGCCCTTAGCAATCATTATGGCAAAATATTGACGATAGTGCAGCCCCATACCGACGAGACTGTAACCAAAGGCCATGAATATTTGTGCAAGTGTGTAATGCACCCTACCCCCTACCCCTACAAAGTTTCATAGCCATCAATTATTGTCTCACCTGTATCACAACGTATATTATTGTTAAGGTTTTTTATGTAGCTAAAAACTGTTTTTTGAAAATGCCAAAATTTGAGACAAAAGTAAGGAAAATCTGAGCTACCGTTACGGTAGCCCGCCATCCATTGGTCGTGTTGCATTCTCTCTCTAGCGCTAAAAGGACCAAATTTGAGTCCAAACTTTTCCTGATGAGCTCTATGTCTAAAGTGTAAGTATGGATGCTCTAAAATTCATATCCACGTTTTTGGTGTCCTTGTGATACCCATCAGCTTGACCAATTTGTCCTTACCATCAAGAGATAAGGCCACATAGCCTCCCTCACTAAGATTAATCAAGACTAACCTCTCCTTTCCATGTGACTGTGTGTCCCACTTTGTCCCCTCCTATGTGAGTTCAGGTGAGTCCATGTGCCTTCATGTGTCATCCATGTGTATCTCTTGACTTTATAATTATTTGAATTATTTCTTTAATGATAAATTACTTTACATTCTTAAGTTAAACTTTACAGTCTTAGAATAACTTTACAGTAGTAAGAGAAAATTCTACAATCAGTAAATAAGTCTTGTAATAAGTTAGCGAGTGTTTCATATAGCTAAACATGTCAAAATTTTGTACCGTAAATTTAAAAATCTAGGTTTTCTCAGTCTACAATTCATAATCTGAATTTGAATATCTTAAATAATGAGTGATGGTTAAAAAATTCAAATGCATAATAGAACTTGTGTGGAATTCGAAAGTAGAGCCTCCTTACAGTGGCAGCGGTCATAGTGGCCACGATGCTAGATTTCTACTTAGGTGGCTATCGCTACAACTAGACTCAGCTAGGGAGAGGCTTGTGAGTGGCAGAGAGAGGCAAACAATTCTCCCTACAAATTATTTGGACCCATGTGTTCAAGTTCAAGTTATTAGTGTTTGAACCCATCGGTGGAAGCTCGGTGGAAGCTCAATGCGCATGCATCTGGCAAGGAACCAACGTGACATATAAAGACACTATGGATATGCTCACCAATCCATTGATGTTGGCCAGGTAATGGACCCGATGTGTTTCAAAGTTCATTTTCTAAGAATGTTAGAATGTGATGTGCTCACAGTTCATGAATGGGGATTCTTGGACATAATGTGGTCTACAATTCAATTTTCCATGAGGCAACCAATGCTCAAGGTGGCATTCCTTAAAGGTAAAAAGTTGGAGGTAGCCAATTCAAGGTGTATCCATTATGGGTCACTATTGGAGTATCCATGGTAGCTTCTTCATCCACTTGGTCTTCCTATATATGTCCACTATGAGCCGCAAAGAGGGTGTTAAAGCTATAGCATCTCAAGTAAATAGTCCAATGTGATCCCACTATTTATTTTGGCTATTATGTGTTTAATTTGTTTATTTTTCAAAGTCTTGTGCAATTTTTATAGGGGGTACCTATGGCCCCCAAAGCTAGCATATAAGGAGCCCTCAAGCCCCCCTTGTAAATCACTAATTCACTGCCCAATTTGTTGGTTCAATAGTGCATCTCTCCCTCTCTCTCTCTCTCTCTCTCTCTCTCTCTCTCTCTCTCTCTCTCTCTCTCTCTCTCTCTCCAAATGAAATAGTTCAATAAAAGAACGTAACTTTGCTACGTGTATAAACAACCTGTTTAACAAGGTTTGCAATCTTTACAATTGAGGGGTGCTAGTGTCAGTCTTAGAAACTGATATTCTCCACATGTGGAATATGTCTCAGATAAGATGTCCTAAAAAAGAACTTCCTACAAGTAAGGAGGTATACTTTTGTGTGGAGGTAAATGTAAACATTTTGTGACATGAGTGACAGGGACCCTTGCTATCCTTACTCCACACTGGCTAAATCAAACTCCTTGAATTTCTAAATCATGTTGTATCCCATGTGACATGTGCCAAACCAAACCCTACATGTAGGTCCATAACGGCACAATGCAAAAATTTATTTTGGACATTACGTCCCAAAATACTTTGCTCTGACATGACCTTGTCATGTCTCTAAAGAGCAAAATGGATGAAAACATAGAAGCTTATACATCCTACTTGGAAAAATCAACCAAAACATATTAAAAAACGAAGTAAAAAATGAGATGCATACCTAGAGGTTGAACATATTGTTTACTTACCTGTAGTCAAATACATATAAGAAAATTTCCCGCCTACAAAGGCTTGGAACACACATTAAAAAATTAGTGAGAATATAGTAATAGAGCATTAATAACCCTGGTTGCTGCCTTTGTAATCCAAACCCCTTGGTTAGAATCTACATTGTCAAACCCCTTCGTTGGATTCTATATGGATATTGCTCAAACTGATGGCCAACGGTGACCAAGATAGTCTACCATGTCTAATAGTGCTTGGAATCAACTTGGGAAGTTGAAATTTTTCACTACCCCTTGGTAGATTGCAAGCTTCTATCCTTGAAAGTACAATTGTGATGAGATCATACTATGACCCTCAACACCTATGGAGTGATTATATAGTATTTGGGTCATACCTCTAAAATTACCACTCCTAGCAACAATCATTCAACTAAGCATAGATTGTCTCAAAGTTGGAATCATATTCACAATTGAAACTTGAAGAAATAATATCTCTTCATGAAAGAAGAGAAAAATTGTCAACACACCATTGTCTCAAAGTTGGAATCATATTTACAATTGAATCTTGAAGAAATAATATCTCTTCATGAAAAGAAGTGAAAAATTATCAACACCCCAAACAAGGTAGTCATACTAAAGTTTTTTGGGTGTTCAAACAAGAGATCACCTACGTTCAAACTCTCTGAGTCTATTCATGTCATCCCCATGAATTATTGCTTGATAGCGAGGTCATGCCTACTTGCTATCCATAGAAAGATTTATTTGTAATGCCAACACCTTGTGCACAGAAATTGTTTGCCATTGTAGTCATATACGATGATCACAAGAAAAACTTTTGAACAAGCAGCCAATCATTCAACTTATAAAAGAGGCCGTGCAGGTTTAGGCAAGTGAGGAGACCTAATTGCTCGACCTCAACGTGCTTGCGACAGATGCTGATGACGAAACGCGTCATTCAAAGAGACCAAGGCACAAGAAAGAGGGTTCTTTAGATAAGGGCAAGAGGCCAAAATATTATGTATCATTTCTAGATGACTATAAATAAATAGAATGTATTTGTTTTATGCATCAAAGTTAGATTGATTATGTAACAATGTCTTCCAATGTATTTTTTTTGTTGCAACCATCATTCACAATATGAAAAGTTGAAATTATATCGATTCTTCTAGATACATTGACGTTGTTGTTTGGATCTTGCTATGACTGAGAGTTATGACATAACTTGCAACGGTGTTGTCCAAAACCTTCAAACGCGTTGTTTTTGTAGCCGCCAATCCGCATGTTGCCTAGCCGCAGACGATAACTCCCATATTTCCTTTCTTTGCCGTTTTTTGTCTAATCTCACCGCATGGCCAATCTGACTTTGCTTGATTTGTTCCTTGTGATGTGACTTGTGCATTATTTTCTGATACAACCATTGGTGTATCTCCTCTAATCTATTTGCTTTGTCCGCACCACCTCCATGTCGAGTGTGACTGAAATAACCAGTACGAGCTTGGTAGTGGGTTTTTTCCATGCCTTGTGTAGACCAAACACCCAAGCTGCCATATTGCCTTGCAAACCAAGGCATGTGGTTACAGATAATGTGTTGCATAGAAAGTATTCAGACATTATAAGGATGAGTATTATCTGGTCAAAAGATTATCATGTCTTCAAAGAAATTATAGTACCATGTAGTGAGTAATATGTCGATTTGTCAATGCACTTATGAATGTTTTGTGGTAGGTCCCATGGCTTCTTATAAATTTGTATAGTCGCCATCAGTCCATGAATTCAATTCATAGAACCTGAATATTGCGTCCAAAGTTTTCCATGCCTTTGCTTTGCGAGTCCTTGCTGCACCATTGTCTGCATGGTCAACCACAACATTGTGCAGATTTTTCCACCTGTTGTATCTTAATGCTTGTCTTTCTTGTGCACTTTGGATTTCGTGTTCTCGTCTAGTTGTGGGCACTGAAAGGAAGAGTCGGGCTTTCACACCACCGATGGATAGCTTCTTTGGAACATCCCAATCATTTTTTGATCTCTTCTCATCCTGCTCTATCTTAACATGTCCTCCATGCAAACCCATTTTTGAGAAGGCCGTCTCTAAGGTTGAGATTTCCCTTTGCTTCGCAGATAGAGATCAAGTGGTCTAGGCAAAATAGATGTAGAGAAATATTAGTTTTTCTATTATTCTACAAAGTGCATGCATTGTGCATGTGTACTCTAGATAGTGGGATATCCAAAGTGGGTCGAAGTTAGGGTCGCACAGATGCCTATCCGAAGCTCTCCTCCAAAATGGTTTGTCAAGGATGTGAACTCCTCCCATGCAATACAAGCAAGGGATTTTTCTTGTTGCTCCTTTGGAAATGTGTACATGCATTTCAAGGTTTTTAGGTCTCCAGCCATGTGCCACTCAACATTGTAGGATCACATGCCCTCCACATCCAATTTCTTTCCATTTTTCTGTTCGCTTATTGCTTCTGGTATGTTTGTTTGATAAAAAACCCAATTCAATATATCAAAGTTCTTAGTGGGCACCTAAAAGGATAATTTTGAACATTTTACAATGCACATTCAAAAGCATTCAACTCCCACATAACGATAAATTATCTTAAACATAACTTCTACGAACCTTGAACGTCGCAAGAAGGAAAATGATGTGCTCAGAAGCACACTAAAGTTTTGAGGATCATCTGGTCCAATCACATCCAGAGCTCTATTGATAAGTGTGATCGTGACTCGCTCAACCTTTGTCTCGTTTACAAGCTTGCACTCATCTAGCTTGATGAAAAACTTCAGGACGCCATTGCACTCTTCAGCAGTACATCAAAAAACTGCACAATGTATGACTGCAGCACGATGATATCATTATTTAAATATTGTTATAAGTGTCATAGACCATTTCTTCTCCTTTTGGCGATTTGTATGTTGATTCAATGTAGAAAGGACTTCCTAGATTTTGAAGCACCTTCTCATTGACTTACCGTCTTATTTTTTGAATAGAGAAAGGTTTTGGAAGAAGCGTGTGCTTGATGCGAAACTTTTTGACCTGTCTTTGCACAGATTTGAGTAAGAGGATTTAAGAATCAAAACCCTTTTCTAGTGGAACAACATTGCAAAGGATGCTACATACTTGAAAATGGCAGCATATCCCTTATTAGATATACCAGCTTCATCCAAAATTGATTGAACGTCCCGTGTAGGGAGTTGGTTCTCCTTTAAAAGGCTGTCAATCTATTTAGCAACAATCTTACCATAGTGCTTATCATCCAAGAGGCCAGCTACATTTTTGCAATTCAATATGAGCCCATAATGGGCCGAGTAGGTGGTTGTGCTATGCTCCACTTCTTTGTCAGGGTGAAGCAAAGATCTATGCAAGCATGTTAGCAGTAAGAGATGGGAGATTTTATGAATATAAACCTAAGAAGGATAGATGCACTCACTTGATGGCTTGCACCCTTTCCTTAATTCCTCCCGAGCCAGCTTTCAGTCCTCAATGTCTCTTAGTTTTCTTTCTCTTTGGCGAAGACCTGGCGCTGTTTTTTTTTCTCTGAGTTGTTGTGTAAGCTCCTCAATGGTATGATCTACCTTAAACCTGTTGAGCACGTTGCACGAATTTCTGGTGTAAGCGGATATTCTCGCTGTATACAATATCTCTCTCTTGTTGCAGAACATCATTTCTTGTAGCCAACTACTTAGTGTAGCCATACAAGCCATGGTGGCCATCTCTGACATGGTTCACTAAGGATGTAATATCCTTAAAACGTGGAGTGGATTTTGTGACGAGATTCTTTGGATACATTCTGCCGTCCAGCCAAAGGTCCACATTTTTCATGCCCTGTGATCTTAAGTTCTCCTTCGACGCTTTAGAAAGCATCTGCAATTTGTTTTTCTTGTTGAGGGGATCATACTCGCATGAGAGCTCTATGTGCATGTGATATACATCTCTCCTATTCCTTGTAGAAGTTCTTTGTGGAGAAGCTACAAGTGTCAACTGAGACATGACTGATCAAAACTGTGTGCAAAAGGAGGTGGGGCCGATTGAAGAATGGCGATTTGAATATCGCGCTCGTGAGAGAGAATGCAAGAGGGAATGGGGAGAAGAAGGAGGGACGGAACCAAAGCTTAGTTTTCAAAAATGTAGAAGATTGAGATATTCGGCATTGAATTCAGTAGCCGTTGCGCACAATGAATGTTATCATGACTAGAATACTTTCTCTACGATGACATGGCATTTCTTACAAGGACTATATTTGAGTCCAAACTTTTCCTGATGTGTCTCTATAACACTCACAAAGTGCTACCACTTCTCTTAAAGAGAAGGCGGCCACAAACCGCTAAGAGAGCAAGAACTCTAGTGGATTAGTAAGGTACGTATTAATTAAGCATTCAATTAGCTTTAGAAATGATGTGTGTATTCTCGCGTACTCTAATCTCTCTAATGGATTAGTAAGATTCAATTAGCTTTAGGAAGGATGTGTATGTGTTATCTCTTACTCTAATCTCTCTAGTGGATTAGTAAGATTCAATTAGCTTTAGGAAGGATGTGTGTGTGTTATTTCTTACTCTAATATCTCTAGTGGATTAGTAAGGTTCAATTAGCTTTAGAAAGGATGTGTGTATGTTCTCTCATACCCTAATCTCTCTAATGGATTAGTAAGATTCAATTAGCTTTAGGAAGGATATGTGTGTGTGTTATCACAGACTCTAATCTCTCTAGTGGATTAGTAAAGTTTAATTAGCTTTAGAAAAGTTTGTGTGTGTCTTCTCTTTTACTCTAATTTCTCTAGTACATTAGTAATATTCAATTAGTTTTAGAAAGGATGTGTGTATGTTCTCTCGTACTCTAATCTCTATAGTGGATTAGTAAGATTCCATTAGTTTTTGAAAGGATGTGTGTGTGTTCTCGTTTACTCTAATGTCTCTAATGGATTAGTAAGATTCAATTAGCTGTGTGTTCTCTCTTACTCTAATCTCTCCAATTATACCTATTCTCTCTAGTTAGTACATATTAACTATTCATTTATGCATAATTGATTGGAAGTTAATACATAAGACTACTCATCACATTCCTTATTATGCATAATGAATTTCTCATTCATCAATTTTATTATCAATTCGATTAATAAGTATTTTGAATAATACTAAAATTTGATTTAGTTGAATGTCAGAAGTTGGACATACCCCACGGCACTAACTACTCGGAGGATTATTATTTTTTGTAATTATTCATTCATTGAGGAAAACCTGATTTTTTACCTTGTAAATATTCGGACTTACAGAAGTTTCCAGATTGTATCCCAATTTTGATAGTTAGATTGAGTAGATGGTTGATTTTGGAACTTTAGGGTTTGAGAAATTGTAAGGTATATATACCACTTTTTGACCTTAATGAGAAAACCTTTTGTCATTTTAAAAACAAGTTTTGAAGTTTGTGAGTGAGCGTACTGTGTACGAGGGAGAGAGTGTAAGCTTCATATTGACGCTACGTGTGCTCCGGTGGTCAAAATCGAGTGCGAAGAAGTGCAGCGTGTTGCCCCCGATGAGAGCTACGCACCGATACCTACATTGCGTGCGTACGATCTGGTTTTGCGAGCTCCTTCTACGAGATTCATTGGGTGTTTGGGTGAGCATACGTTGTCCGATTTTGCATTGCAGCATATCCACGCGTTCACATTGAGTAGAACTACACATTAGGCACTTTAGATTTCGAAAACGAAGACCTGCAGATTTGGGCCAGACATCCTACGTGTTTCTACACCAGGTGTTTTGGGTTGGGATTTTGGTTCATAGACCTTAGGGAGAGCGACCTATTAGTATTAGTAGGGTCTCCTTCAAGTTCTATGGTGTTTCGAGATTGTTTGATGGGTGTTTGGCTCTAGAAAGCGTTGTAGGAAGTTTCCTCTTATGCACTCTTGAAGGCTGTGACTTAGACAATTGGTAGAGACCTCTGTAGCAATTAGTTAGGAGTCAATAGAGTGTAGGTTGACACCTTATGCTTGCTTCCACATGCCTGCGGGTCGAGCTTCGTCCTTAGCTGACATTACATGTTAGGTGAGTTCTCGTTGTGCTGACGTCCGTCGCAGCGTATCCGTCCAACATTGGCGCCGTTGCCGGGGACAAAAACCTTAGGTAGGTGACCGAGACTAACCCTTGAGGATTGGGGTTTTTTGGCTTTCCAAGAGTCTTGTTTTACATTTAGATAGGATCAGAGGATGGAGGACTCTCTAGGTCTTAGAGGGAGTCTAGGAAGCATGTGTCTGGCCTAGATCCTTCGACTTAGGTAGATTGGGTAGACCAAAGTAGTTTTAGGTAGTAGTCGAGTTCTTGAGTAGGAGTTGGAGTGGTAGAAGCGGTGAGAGGAGAGCTTGAGAGTCCGGAGAGGCCAAAAAGCAACCAAAAACACCATTATCACCATTTCACATGATAAGTAGGACATCATGATTCAGGATCTAGAGCATTTCATGCATGTATACTTACTTTGAGTGTTTGAAAGCCTAATTAAAGTCCAAAAGTTACTTTGAGTGTTTTTTATAGATCTACAGAGCATCAGAAGCATTTCTGTGAGAAAAAAAAATTAATTTCAAGCCAGGAGACATCCTACGTGTTTGGATGTCTACAGGCTAATCTGGGAGGAATTTTGGGATTTTGAGTTGACCAGTGTGTTCAGAAGGTAGGGTTTACCCTAATTTCAACTGGAAAGTGGAAATTTGACCATATCTTGACAGGATAAGGCCTCATAGACTGAAATTTCCAGACATCCTACCCAAATAGTGCCAAAACATTATTTTGAGACCAAAATCATAAGATAGCTGCATGAGCATATCTTGCATGATATATTGAGTGACTAAAAAGGATTTCACCTCATTTGGGTAAGAAAATTGGGTTCAAAGCAAACTTTAGCACTTTTGACTAAAAAAGGCAAGAACAGCTAGAATTTGAGACTTTTGAAATCCAAACCAAAACCTAAGCATACCACTGGCTTACTGACGAAAAGGAGAAGCTGTGGGACAAGTCTGGGAAACAGGCCTAAAAGACATCCTACGTGTAGGATGTCTTCTGAGTGATTTTGGACTCCAAACCAAATTTTGAGTATACCAAAGTGATCAGCAACTCAAGGGGAGCCTGGGCTTTGAGTTTGAATCAATTCTGATGAAAAAGACATCCTGCACGTAGGATGTCTAAAGCAAGAAATTGAAGCCAAACTTTGACAGTGAGCATAGCAAGGTGTTGTATAGCCTAAGGCAAGCCTCCTAGTCAATTTTGGTCCAAATTGGAGTTGATTAGACTGATCAATATCAGCAAAACAGGCTGTATGAACAGATTTTTGACTCATTGATCAACTAATAGGTGTCCAAATCAAACTGTAAAAGCAGTTGTAGGCTCAGTACAACAAGGGGAAACCACTGTGCAAAAATCCAGGCAAAACACAGCAGGAGACATCCTATGCGTACTATTGGGGCATACTGCAAGGAAAATTTGACTGTGCATAGACAGTGAGATTCCATTTGGCTTAAGGTTTTCAGAACGTCTTTCAGAAGTGAATTTGGACCTTGTTTGCCCATTTAACGAAACAAAGACTGAATTCAGACTTTTTCGCGTAAATTGACCAACATCTGAGGGAAGTAGAGTTTCAGATTAGCAGACCTAATCCTGAACATCAACAGTGTATAAAATACAGTAGTGGTTGAGATTAACTCTCCAGTCTAAGATAACCTCTAGCAGATAAATGCTTTGATTCGATTGCCAAAATTAAAACTCTTGTGTACAGGTATATTCAGCAACAAAGCAAGAAGTTGTGTAGAAACTGACCCTTTGCCAGGTGAGTGGTTGGATTTGTGATAAATTGCATTGATAAGTTTGATGAATTTAAGTTCAGGAAGATACATTGTTAGAGACCAGAAGGTGGCAGGTGACCAAGGTAGCTTAGTGTCCACCAGAGAGAGTGTAACTCAGGCAAGGCTAGATCCGCTAGCACGGATTATTGAGGAAGGGAGTGATACTGACACTTCTTCATGATGGGTAGTCAACAGCCAGGAGGTTTCACCTATGATGGACCTATGCGAAGAGGAATCACCTCCCAAAATCCGTTGAATGATTTCAGGCTCACTGCGATCTTCTTAGAGGGAACAAACTCGGGGGAGCCCTAGTCTATTCTGACTATCGAGGACGGAAGTGCATTTGTATTGAAGAGAGGCCAACTCAAAGATTGGAGATAATCCGAGTATATGATGATAGAGATAGATTCCGAGACGAAAAGGGGAACCACTATCTAATAGTTAGTAACCTTGAAGATTACAACAGATATGGAGATAATGTGGCAAAGGGGAAAATGGTTTCAGAAACTCAAGAACTGCCACCAAACATTGATCGGCCCGGAGCTATTTTTATGTATGATAAGAAAACAACCAGGGTTCCAACTTATAACGAGAACGTGGGAATCTACAAACATGAAAGTGAGGGTATAGTCTCTTACTTTTGCAACAAAGAACCATACGTAAACGAATTAAGTAAAGACCAGGTTCTTTACCTATTCTCTTATGAAACTTCTATGGGGAAGGGTATAGTTTTTGTTGATAGATATGGGCGAGAATACCAACGTATTCTCCCAGAGGAGATAGAAAGGGCAACAGGTCCAGGAGCATCAGCATATGCCCCTGAGGAAGTGCCAAGAGCCACCTACACCCCAAGCAAGTCAACGAATCCTTTTTCAAATGAGTATGATGCTACCAAACATTCCACCCGACCGCAAGCATTCAACAACCAAGACCAACCAGTAAACCAGCCATCATTGTAGGCATGGCTTCGACTGAGTGCAACAATGGAACAAGACCAAAACCGAGATGGTTATCAAGCCGCACGAGGGCTAAGGGATTTGCGAGAACCACCACTCTATTGAAAGTATTAAGGAGAGAGTAAGCCAAAGATTCAAGGGTCAACAGAGCCTGGAGGACCACCCGTAGAGCGAAGTCGAAGAGAAGAACCACCTCCGGCAAGAACTGTTAGAAATTATTGCTTAAGAGCACCACTGGGAGATGAACCAGCCTATTACAGAAGACCTGAGGAGGTATATTGATTAGGACGGGGAGATCCAATGATGAGGTTTGTAGATCATCGGAGAATTAGGCCTTCTCAAGTGCAAAAATGGGTAAACAATAAATACACAGGAACCAGAGACCCAAGAGATCATGTAGCAGCCTTTGTGCATGTAATTAGAGCCGAAGAGGTGTTAGATTTTCCTACCCAATTTGCAGGGTTTGGACTAACCCTAAAGGATGATGGTGCCACTTGGTTTGACTCTGTAGAGCGTAGAGACTTTGAGTCTATGGAGGAAGTGTTTGACGAGTTTATCGAGGAATTATCACAAAGGGGAATAGCTCATAATACCGTCTCACAGATCCATAAATTCAAACAGAAAGATGGAGAATCTGTACGAAAGGCAGTCCTAAGACTAAAAAGATATGTTAAGTTCTGTCCTGTTGAAGAACTGCCAACTCAGTCCAGACTTATGCTGATATTCATCCAAGGACTAAGGAATGCAGATCTCCAGAAAGACTTACATATGAAGAGGAGCACGACGTTGAATGAGTTGACCAAGGAAGCTCTTTACCTGGTGGACAATTGTGCGGTCTACAAAGAGGGGGAGTTCAAGGACCTTGATGATGATTCGTCTTCACAACAAAGTGGAAGCAATTCTTCTAAGACAACACCGAAAGGAGAAGTAGCGGTAAACCAGGAGCAGCTTGTAGATGAAGTGCTAAAAAAGATCAACTTGTACACCAAACCCCAAGCTAAACAGACCAAGTGGTGTGCTATTGAACAAAAATGGAAAAACCATGGGACCAAGGAATGTTATTATAACAAGGGATATGTGAGAGAGAGACCTTACGCTCCCCAAGCTCTGGTAGCTTCCCCTCAAGTTCAACCGATGCCTAGATATCAAGCAGGCAACCTACCAGAACCTGTAGGTGTAGAAAGACCACAACCGATGTTGGGGCAACAACCACCCCTACCAGGATTACGACCAGTTGGTATAAGATACACACCAACAGTAATTGAATCAGAGGATAAGGATTTGGTGCCTATTCATGCATATTATGAAGATCCCAATGGATATGCGGCAAACCGTGTCTATTATCCATCAGAAGAACCCTCAACACCAGAACCATGGAGTATGATAGAAAATATAGGACCACCAACTAATGCACAGGCAGCAGGAGAAGAAAGATATAGCTTAGATGAACGAAAATTGTTGTTTATAGCCAATGGAGGCATGGGCGGACAGAGACATGCTTACCAACAAAGAGGATCTCAAGGAGCACCTCAACAACCCAAGGGACCTTGCTACAAGTGTGGTGGAGACCATTGGCTGAGAGACTTTCCTCATGATGAAATCATTAGAGTCAATGCGTATTGCCCAGAATGTGGAATTACTCATTTGATTCCCGATTGCCCTAAAAACCCGAGCAAAGGAGCCAAAACCACCTTGAACATGCTAGAAACGGTACCTTCCAGTGGAGGATCGGAAAATGAAACAATCATACCTATTCAGGCGGTAACACGAGCCCAAGATCAAAGAGGGACGAACGAACCCATAGTTGAAGAACCAAAAACTGATGCCCAAAGTTCAGAAACGAGAAATGAGAGAAGCACTTCGAAAGCTAGAAAGGCGCGTAGGAAAGCCAGGAAGGAACGAGAGCAAACAGCTCTATCCGAGGAGTTAAAACATACAAAGGAGAGATTAGAGCAGTTAGAGGATCTAGCTAGCTTAAGCTCACACACCTCAGCAACCATAGCACCCAAGGAAATAGCAGAGCCCAAAAGTGCACGATCAGGAGAATCTGTACTGGCTAACAAGGTAAATGAGCAGTTGGATGCGCTTCTAAAATCTTATGAAGCTCGACTTAAAAAGAACCAAACCCTGGAGCAAAGGTAGATGACTTATCCATATGCAGAAATAGAAAAACAGAGGTTGGATATGTGTAAAACGATGATCGAGACAGCTCAATCATTAATGGAAGACCCGTTGGGTAAACCTGCAAATTGGCATGAGGCACCAGCTCCAACCCATATCCAACCAACTTTAGAGAAACATGTAGAAACGAAGGAAAGACTCACTTATGCCTATGAGTCCCGAGGAGAGCCTATAATAGTGCCAAATACCACAGATGGGACAAGTGACGGGTTCCAGCCTAAAATATTGGCAGAAATGGATAAAGACTGTAACGGTCTAGATGATCTGTGGAAGCAAATCCGTGAGGCCAACGAAGCTAATAGGATGAGTAACCACAGGAATAGCACGAGAAAAGAAAAGAATCTGATCTTACCTCCTATTGAAGAATTTGAGGCGAGATCACAAATGAACTTTGAGATACATTCACAAGGGGGAGACCAAGGATCAATTAGTTCGGGCACAGCCAACCAGACTCGCTGAGAACTTTACCCTCTTACCTAGGAGAGTATGAAGCTAAGTCGGAAGTGAGAGCAATCCCATCTCAAAGACTTTCTTCTAACAAGGTGATGGATTCGCAAGGATTGATTGAGTTGTTGTCCACAATCACATTAGCAAAACTCCTAAGGTTACGACCAAACATGTGGACCACAGTAGGTAAAAGCCTAAAAAAATTTGAAGTGACAGACCCCACCTTGAGGCTTCAGGAAGGGATCAGAGAGTTGGACAGGCCTCAACTAAACACTAGGCCAGTACCATTGAACAAGGTTGGAGAGTATTGCGAGGGAGAAGATGGAAACACCACGCTACCAGTAGAATTCCAAGGAGTAGTTTCCAAAGCTATTCTTGACAGTGGAGAGGGAGTTGCTATCGCCACCAAGGAAATCTGGAAAAAATGGGGAAAACCAGCTTTAAGGGCTACCAGGATGAAACTGCAATTGGTAGATGGGTTCATGGAGAAGCCTCTAGGACTCTTAGAAAAAGTGATTGTCACTTCGTGCGGAATCGCGTATGAGCATACATTTGCAATAGTCGATTTTGACAAAAAGAACAATTATGAGATCATCTTGGGATAACCATTCATGCGACAATTGAACATGGTCCAAGATTGGGGTTATGACCACATATACCTCAGACATGGCGAGACAACAATTAAAATACACCTGAAAGACCATAGTTACAAAGATGTGAACCAAACACCTGTGGAAGAGTTTGATTCAGCCACAGTAGTAGGATCAGAACTCCCAGCATGGTTAGGGCAACCAAAAGAGCTATGGATGTGCGGAGCTTCACATTGTGGAAGCTTAAGAAGAGAGGAATGCGTCTCAGAAAGGGCGATAGAGGACAAAGAGTATATTTCGAAACCTTTCCCTGAAGATGCCTTGGAACCTCTGGAATGGGAACACATACTAGCAACATTGGATGTCTGTACCATTACAGATAGTCCAACAACAAAATTTTGTGATAAGGATGGCTATGATGTGTTACCCTATTACATGGTAAGCGTTATACCAGGAGAAAAAGAGATGGTAGATCCACCAAAACAAGAAGAGTTTTATAACTCCTCTGAACATTTCAAAGTAAATGATGATGCAGATAATGAGTGTTCAGACACCTCAAGTGAGTGTGAAAAGGAAACTTAGAATATCAAGTTTTATAACTCCTCTGAACATTTCAAAGTAAATGATGATGCAGATAATGAGTGTTCAGACACCTCAAGTGAGCGTGAAAAGGAAACTTAGAATATCAAGTTTTATGATTTTGCTAATCAACACCCTAGACGCCAGGAACGCTATAGGAGGAAACGAGCAGGGAACAAAGCGAGAGAGAACCTGATGCCCAAGATAAAAGGTAAAACTCACTATTTGATGCTTGTAAAAGCAGAGGATTGTGTAAAAGATCACATATCAGGAAGATTCTCAAAAGATCGAAAAGAAATAACGTGAGAGGAAATAAAACAGGTACGAAAAGCTAAAACCGAAACAAAATCACAAAAATCTCAAAAGTCAAAAAAACAAACAACAAAAGACCAAGAGTGGACCAAATAGGAGGGTAAACAGAAATACCAAGAATTGAAACGGTCGTTACGTGAGATATGGACTACTGAAGAAGATAGTGATGGTAAAGGGGAGTCAAAAAAGGAAAACATGAATGTACCATCACACTATCGAAAATTTACTATTCAGGACAAAAAAAATCATCATGACACCATCAGTCAGGGAAAGAACCAACCAAGAATCTTACGATGGGCCTGAGAATGCAAAAAAGATAAACCTCGCAGAACCAGGTGAAAAGCCTCAGCCGGTCTATATAGCTAACGATTTAGAGCCTGAAGAGGAAGAACAACTAACACAACTTCTCAAGAAGTATAAAGATGTATTTTCTTGGTCCTATAAAGACCTCAAAGGAGTTGATCCATCGATATGCCAACATACAATTCCTTTGAAATCGGATGCAAAACCTAGCAAACAACGTCCTTATACATATAACGACACATTTGCTAAACGAATCAAAGAAGAGATTGATAAACTGATGAAAGCTGAATTCATCTATGAGATTGAACATACAGATTGGGTGTCATCCATTGTGGTAGTTCCCAAAAAGAATGGAAAACTGCGAGTGTGCGTAAACCTCAAAAAGGTAAATGCAGCCACCATTAGGGATAATTATCCCTTGCCAATCACAGAGCATGTACTTGAGCGAGTGGCCGGGAAACGGGCTTATTCCTTTCTGGATGGGTTTTCAGGATACAACCAACTGGCAATAGCAAGGGAGGATCAACACAAAACAGTGTTTGCCACAGAATGGGCGATTTATGCGTATCGAGTTATGCCATTTGGCTTAACTAATGCTCCATCCACTTTCCAAAGGTTAATGACGCACGCATTCAAGGAATACCTATGAATATTCTTATAAATTTACATGGATGATCTTTGTGTACACTCTCTTCTACGAGAGGAGCATATTGACCATTTGCAAAAGGTCTTTGAAAAATGCAGGACGTATCGAATCTGTCTTAACCCGGAAAAGTGCGTATTCATGGTTAAGCAAGGCCGCATTTTAGGACACATTGTCTCAAGAAATGGCATAACCACAGACCTAGACAAAGTCAACGTCATTGTAGACCTACCCAGGCCTACTAATGTGAAACAAGTGCAATCCTTCATGGGACACTGCGGATATTATCAAAGATTCATACACATGTATGCGGTTATCGCACAACCTCTGTATCGTTTGCTACTCAATTTTGAGTGGACCGAGTGTGAAACTTCATTCCAAAAGCTGAAGGAAAACCTTATATCAGCACCTGTACTAAAGGCACCAGATTGGGAAAAGATATTCCATGTGCACATTGATGCTTAAGCATATGCCATTGGAAGTATTCTGGCTCAACCTGGAGACAGAACAATGGATTTTCCGGTTTGCTATGCGAGCCGACAGTTAAACAGTGCAGAAAAGAACTACACAACCACCGAGCGGGAAGGGTTAGGAATGATTTATGCTGTAAAGAAATTTCGGCATTATTTGCTTGCAAATAAAGTTGTGTTCTTCACAGATCATCAAGCTCTTTTGTATCTGGTAAATAAAGCATGCAATACAGGGAGAATCGTACGCTGGTTTATTATATTGCTAGAACTTGACTTCACAGTGGTGGTCAAAAAGGGTAAAACCCATCTACAAGCGGATCATCTTTCAAGGATACACAACGGGGAAGCTCCTGAAGGAGTAGATGATGACATACCAGATGCGTATCTTTTCAATATCGAAATGGTACCCAAATGGTCTCAGGAAATTGTTAGCATTCTTTCCTTTGGAAGTACGTTTGATAATATGGAATATAGATCCAAACAGCAAACAATTCGACAAACAAAAAACTTCCAGTTGATCGCAGGACGGCTGTATCATATTGGATTGGACCTAGTTCTACAATTATGTATAAATCCGGAAGAATTCGAGTGCTACCTTGAAGAGGCATATGTCCAGGATTGTGCATTTCATTGTTCAACAGTGAAAACACACCAGAGACTGAAACAGTTAGGGGTTTATTGGCCGACTATGTATGCGAACACACATTCTTATGTTACCAATTGTACTATATGTAGTGTCAAAAGACCAGTGGATCATGCAACTTTGTTTCAGGTAAACATAGCACCTGCATGGAGTCAATATGTCATTGACTTCTTAATCACCAGGCCGTTCCCTGAGAACATCACAAGAGCACGAAAAAAAGCTATAGAGCTGGAAGCTCGTGACTTTCAGTTAATTGGGAACCAACTCTATAAGTGAGAAAAGGACAATCAACTTAGAATCTGTGCAAGTGAAAGCAAATACCTGCTGATTCTAGAACATGCACATAGCGAAATAAGTGGAGGCCATTTTTCAAGCGATAAGACGGCAAAAATTGTCTTAACCGCAGGAATTTGGTGGCCTACATTGCACATGGATGCTGAAGAGTTTGTAAAGCGTTGTGACGCATGCCAATGCACCAAGGTGCCAATAAAAACAGATGAGATTCCATTACAGCCAACGATGGGAGCAAGAGCATTTGCAAAATGGGGCATTGATAATGTGGGACCTATCGCACCCCCTGCATATCGCACCCATACCCAATATATCATTGTGGCTATCGACTATCTCACAAAATGGGTCGAAACCAAGGCAACACAAAAAAGCTGATGCATGCACCATTGCACAATTTTTGTATGAGAATTTTTTTGTACGATACGGGTTACCAATAGAAATTGTCAGTGATCGGGGGACACATTTTCTTAATGAAGTCATTGAATATCTGCTGGAGGAATTCATGGTCATACATAGGAAATCTGCACCATACCATCCACAGGCCAATGGGCAAGCTGAGGCCATAAATAAAACACTATGCACAATTCTCACTAAAATAGTGTCAGAATCAAGGACAGATTGGGATCAACAGCTACACTCAACACTATGGGCATACAGGGTAGCTTACAAAACATCAATTGGAACAACACCATACAACATGGTGTTTGGCCTAAATGCTATACTACCCATACTATGAGTAGCAAAAAGCTTAGAATGGACAGAGCATGAGCTCTCTTCAAGAATTGATGATCTTGAAAAGCTAGATGAACTCCGCTTACGAGTTGTAGCTTCAATCTATGCTAAAAAGAGAAGACAAAAATAATTTTTTGACAAACATGTGCGCACTAAAGAGTTCAAAACAGGTAATTGAGTACTTGTTTATACCTGGAAGCAACATGCCAAGAAACTTAAAAAGCGAGGGATGGGACCATTTGTGATTAGTGATCTATCACAAAGTGGAGCTGTCAAGCTTGCTACATTAGCAGGTGAAGAAGTGACGAACTGGATTAGTGGATGTCGACTGAAGAGATATCATCTACCACTCACACAGGAGATGCTCCAACAAATTCATCAAGGAAAACAAAGAATGAAGGAAAAACAGAGAGTACGAGAGGAAGCTCGCGCAGAAGCACAAGAACGCATTGCAAAAAGAAGACTTCTGTGACAACAACAACAAAGTGGGCCACCATTGCGAATCAATGCCATTCGACGGACGAAGTTGGATGAAGAAACAGTGGAGCCAATAATTGCGGTCAAAGTGGGCAGCAATCAAGTTGAATCAACAACATTGCTTGATTTGGGAGATCAAGCAAATTTGATCTCTTACGGATTGTACCAACAACTCACATTCACAGGTCAAATTAATCCTACTCCTCAAGTTCTGGAAAGTAGCACATCACACCCATTGAAAACATTGGAATGGACTATATTGATACATCAATATATTTACCCACACAATTTCTATGTTGTGGCGGAGGAAAGTACACAACACCCAATGATGTTGGGGCAACCTTGGCAAAAAGAGTACAATGTGCAGATAGATTGGAATGCAAAGGCAGTCAAAATCCAGCATGCACATGAAAAACAGGTGACAGCCTTTGCTCAGCAAGACCAGAATAATCATCTACAAGCCATGCAATCACTGGAAACAAACCAAAAGCACAAATGCCATCAAAGAAAAACCTGATACCCGAGACCAACAATCAGGTAAAAGCCAACCATGCTAGTTACAGACATATGAAGTCATCGACCGCAATGCAAAGATCTAGGTTACCAAAACAAAGGAAACAAGTATGGATGCGGAAGGATAGAAATGCCATGGCGGACAAACAACAATGCAACAACAGAATTCCAACAAAGCAGATGGTTCAACCACAAACCAAGGGCATAAAACAGATATGGATCCCAAAGAAAATGCTTAGCCATAATCCAAATGTCACTTGCATTTGGATACCAAAGCATAAGCAAAAGGAACTCCCTTCAGTACAAGCAACAACGGAAGGCAGACAGCTGCATTTGCAACTTATGTGGATGCCAATCAACAACAAACCAGTGGAAAACAAGCGCGTGCCAAAACATCTACAAAAACTGGTAGCAACAAAATATCAATGGAAAGCAAAGGCAATACAGCCCATAAGCATTACGGCCCAGCCAATTCTCTCCTTAGACACAGCTACGGCTCTATCAATAGTGTCGGCAAAGCAAGTGCCTTTTGCAAAAAAGACAATTAAACAGAGAGCAGTAGAGTTACAGCTGTTACTTGCAAAGAATATAGGAAACCTCAACGGCGAATTCCAATAAGCATCTTGCTTATTCCCTTCTCTTGCACAACATTAATTTTTCCATGCATTGACCGAGTATGCATAAAGTAGGGCAACATTAATCGGCCAGGCATTAGCACAACTTTTTCAACCTATGCACGTCACATACTCCGAGGTGATACCTTGTCGTCCGAGAGGACTCCGGCTTGGGGGGGGGGGGGGGGGAGACATTCTCAAATGCGGAACCAATAACAGAAACAGCTATAAAAAAAAAAGGGGCATGATTTTTGACTATTTTAAGGGTTTTTGTTTGATTGCAAACTTTTCTGGAGTAACTCAAGTATAGATGCCCTTATACAGCATGTATCTATAGGTATATGGGGCCAAACGCCAAATCAAGCCCCTAGGTGTGTGTATAGAAGTAGAAATAGCCATTTTTTGGGTAAAATATTGGTAAAACGGAGAAATCCGGCCATACAAATTGCATGCGAGTGTATATAATGTTTTGCGGTGATGATTGTGATTTATTATGATTTTTGGAAATTTTTAAGGTTTGATTTGCTATTTTTCTTTTAATTTTGCTAATTTTCGGCAGAAAAACTTCAAAAATACAAAAAGCAGGTGAAAAACAGTCGTAATGAAAAACAAAAAATATGGGGATGATCAGTAACTATAGGACAACCTATGGTACAGTGGCGGTGCAATTATGAGACTGGAGCAGAAAGAGTGTTTTGGTCAGGTTTTGACCGAAATGCAAATTTTTGGTAAACAGAGCAAATGGAGTCCAAATCAAGAAATTTTAGAGCCTAAACCGCATCTCACAAGAAGATAGGAGCACATGTCAAATTTCATGAAAAGTGGTTCGAGGACCTCCATTATAAGAAATTTTCACCCCATTTTTAGCTCATTCTCACTATGGACTTTGTGGAGAGAGCTTCTGCCACCTAGAGCGGACCAACCTTCCAGCAGCTTCTACGACGCGCACGACTACCCCAAGAGCTCCAGACATGAGAGGTAGGCTCACCACCTTGAGCTTTTCGCGCATGTTTGTCATTATGTCGCGAAAACTAGAGTAGGAGTCACACACAAAGCAGGCGGTAGAGACCTACAAGTAGAGACGGCGGCCTAACGGCTAACCCGAAGGTAACAAGACTTCATCAGCAGCTTACCGTAGCTTAGGAGACCAGTCCTGGATGTCCAAAGGTAGTAGGAAACCATCCGAAAAAAACCCTAATTCCCAGAAACCCGCAAGAGGCCACCAAATGGGAAATCGGCAAAACGGCGATGAAATGCTACCAAAATTCATGAGTAGGATCATCTCGACATGCTCGACAAGTCTATATGACCCGCATGACCAAAAAGTGACCCGAAGCGGCACTAAACTTCAGAAACGGCATCAAACACACAAAGCGTCAAATTGCTCTTGCGGCCAAACCGCAAGTCTGTTTGCCACCAAACTTCACGAGGGGCCTTCCTAGACTATCAACAACCAATTCCTATGGTGGTAGACCATCAAAAATCATCGAAAGTATGTAAACACAACCACAGGTGCTTCTAGAGAGGCAAATTGCCAAATGAAGCTCCGATGAAGCCAAAGTCGACAAAAACCATACGGCAAGGATCCCCAAGAGATCGGGAAGCTATGGAGACCAACAACAAGAAATTTCATCACCAAAAAGCACTCCAAAAGTCAGAAAACAACTCGGAGGCTCTGAAGTCCACACAGGAGTTATTCTCTATCCATTTGACTTTTTTGTTGAAATTAGGCTCAAAAGGGACTTAGGGGGGCCAAGGGCAAGCACTGGGAGCACCATCCATGAAAAAATCACCAGGAGACATCCTATGCGTAGGATGTCTCAAGGGTACTTCTGGGCATAAACTCCAACATTTTTCATCATGCACATTTTCTAAATAACATTTACAAGCTATCCACCAAGTCTCATCACATTTGGACCAAAATTGACCTCATATGCATAAAAAAACACAAAGTTAGGGCATAGAGGCAGTGTTGGGCCATAGACCTACCAAATCTTGTCCAAATCCAATGAAACTTGCACAACACATTCACCAACACATCAACAACCAATCTGTGTGGTCTGAAGAAAAAAATGATGAAATAGACATCCTACGCGTAGGATGTCTATTTGACTTTTTTGACATGCAGGGGTTGTTTGACCATTCCAGATCCAATCACTTCATCATCAGGAGCTCATATATCAAGTTTGAAGCCATTCTAATCATTTTTGACCCCCAACACTATCAAGATACACTTTTTGAGCCCAAAAACACCACTCAGGCCCTTACAAGCATCAAACTTTCCAAATTCAAATCCAAGAACATGGCCATGTTCCATAGGCCAAGGACTACCCACAGGACAAGTTTCATGTCATTTTGATGAAAAAGACATCCTACACGTAGGATGTCTCCAGCATAAATTTAGCCTTCTGTGCAAGGAGTGACATCATGGGAGACAACACCATGGTGCAATAAGCCCATATACCAATTTTCAACCCATTTGGACATCAATTGCTACCTATGATGGACTTTGTACCCAAATTGTGACCTCAAGCCTGAATTAGCCCAAAAATCCACTTTTTTATATCCAAATTCAAATCCAAGCATATAGCCATGTTCCATGATCCATACACTACCAGTATGTCAAATATGAACCAATTCTAATGAAAAAGACATCCTACGCGTAGGATGTCTAGATGAAATTTTTTTGCCAGATTTGCATTATGAGCACATGCACAGCTTCACAAGTTCCTTTTAAGCTTTATTTTCAATTTTCAAGTCATTTGGATAAGTTCGAAAAAAAAACGCTAACTTCGGACTACTGAGTGCAACAGGATCTATGGCAGCCGCGAAGTCACCGGCAAAGAAGAAAATAATGACCATCAAGGATTACCTGGAAGAAGTGGAACCCTTCGTCATTCCAGAAGGAACACTAAAGCCCACCAGCACATGGATACAAGAGGATCTGTAAGAGTCCAACGACCTAAAGATCTACCAAGGAGTGTTCAAGGACATTGAAGGCATTGTTATCGAGCTACCAATGCTGCCGAGAGAACTAAATGAGTTCATACGAAGCAAGATGGCCGAATACTCGGAGAAGATTGATCTCCACAACTACTTTGAGGCAATACCGGCAGGGGTGGACATCAAAAGAGTTTGGGAGTTTGTGACAACCATCAAAGAGGATGGAATGGCCAAAGTAATAGATCTACAAGACAGGCCAGGAATAGAGATAATAATCACTGAGCGGGTTGTAGCAGATGCACTAGATCTCTCCAACGAGGGGGATAGTGTAACAAAAAGAAGGGATGAGGTCAAGGTGTACCATGAGAAGAAGGGGATTTACACCTTTGAAGACATTGCCAACCCAAGAGTGGCAATCATGAGCAAGTTATACAACCAGTACTTCCACATGTGCACGAAGAGGCCACAGAAGTACAGGATGATGCCATGTGCAATTGCCACGACATTCACTTGGGCAATGACGAAAGGCACCCCAAAGATAATCAACTATGCGGCATATATACATGACAACCTAGTAAAGATGGGCAACAAGAAGCCAACCTATATAGTGCCAGGAGAACTCATCACCAAGGTGATTTATCGGGCACTACACGCAAAAGGAAGGTGACTTGACCCCCCGTCTCAGAATGATTGGCTGAGGCTAAAGGAAGACAAGGAAGATGAGCCGCAAAGAGCACCAAGGCTGGCAACAAGATTGAAAAGACGGCTAGAGCCGGTTCAAGAGGAGCATCCCGAGCAGAAGAAAGGGAAGAAGGAATTTGCTCAAGTGCCGGCCAAAGAAACAAGGTCACAAAAAGCGGCAAGACTAGAGAGGCTGATGGAGAGCTTCCGAGCAGAGAGAGCCCTCAAGGGTGATTTAAGTGAACTCTGGAAGCCTTCTCTAGAGTCTATGTCAGGATCGTCCAGAAGAGTGCAAAGGGATCAATTTGAAGACTACATCAAGAATTTTGAGATTCTTGATGCTGCATCAGAGAACATTCCACATGTCCCTTTCACAAAGAAGGAAGTACAGCAGATAAGGCAGAAACTGCTAGATGAGCAAGAAAGCCAAGAAAGAGAAAGGAAAACTAAAGTAGACAGGGATTTAAAGGGCAAGCCAACATCTCTACAGGCTAGCCCTAAACCTATCCCACTACCATCACCACCGCCCTCACCACCGCCTAGCAGTCCTCCACAAGAAGATAAGGAGGCTGAGGACAAACAAGAAGAAAGGCAAGGAGATGAGCAGGAGTAGAGACAAGAGCCGAATCCAAAAGAAGATGCTAAGCCTCGAAGTGAGCAAAAATAATTAGATGATTCCTATTATGCATATTTGGACCTGCTAGTTGTACGATATACGAAGGAAGAATCCGCCACAGTCGCATTTGACTTGGCCAGGACACGGCTGTTGGGGTATAGGCGCCTGTGCCTTGCCAGGCCGCCCAGAGTCTGGGCGCCCACTGACTTGTATACCTTATACATAGCATAAGTGTATAGGGGGTTGCTCACTCTTTGAGTCTCCCCACCCATATCTGTGTCGTGTGTCTCCTTCTCTCTCTCCCACTCTCTGTCTGTGGTGCTCCCCGATCCCCTTCAATTGGTATCAGAGCTATGGCGACCGCGGAAAGCACGACGGCTTTGAGAGCTTCGAGGTGATAGCTCGCTCGCTCTCGACGGTAGAGAGATTAAGCAAGCAGAAGACTTGCTGTGAGACTGCAATGGGAGCTTGTGAGCTCAGTTGAGCGTGATGTATGCTCTTGTGGAAGCTCAGAAAGGAGTGTGGAAGATTGTGTGTAAGTGAAGGTGCTGCCCTAAAACTGTGTGCGCAGCAGCACAGTTTTCAGATTCGTTTTTCTCCTTGTAGAATGCAGATCTGAGAATTCTGTGCAGCCAGCCCATCTGTTTCAACATGGTCTACAACTTTGCAGAAGAAACTTTTTGCAAATTCCTCACCGTTTTGCTGATATTCAACTCAGACTGACTGTATACAGAAATTCCAGATTTTCTGTTGTCGCATTGTGTGCGAGTTTGATGCACTTTTGGAAGCACAGGAGATGCTTGAAATTGAGTGCATAAATTCTGAGCTGAAGATGCAATTGCAGCTTGTGTTAAGCTTGTGGTTTGAGGGTTTTTTGGTAGAATTGGGCAACAAAGTACGAAGGCGTTTACACACCACCGAAGCGGTCTCTTGAGAGACGCAGGTTTTTGGAGCACATAGGTGGAGCTTCTTTCACTGGTTTTCACAGGATACTTTGGCAGTGATTTTGTGCTTGGAATTATGATCCTTGTGGATGGTTTGCATATGGTTATGGCGCATGGTTGATGCCCATTATACATGCATTTTGGCGAGCACTTTCAAGAGCCGGTGAGCTCTCTTGAGAGCATTGTTTTCGCATTGATCAAGTTTCCGGATTGCAAATCTTTTGGCGCTTGCTTATCCGCAATCACTCCGTTGATGTACGTTGAGTGTGGATTGCCATTCTATGTGAAAATGTGGAGCCATTTTGGCATTTCTACTCATTGGCATTGAGTAGTGTTATGGTTTATGGTAGGGATTGTACTTGAGTTTTTTGCTCAGTTTTCAGGGGAAATTCTGTCGGATGTTTCCCAGATTCTCGCCATAGTTTGTGATCGAGTGTTTACTCTCACTTTGACAGGTTTTGTCAGTTTGGACACAGTTTTGTGTTTTTTGTATCCACTCTCGCAAGAGTGAGGAGTTGTGTATCTTTCTTTGCTTGAGACAGTGGTTTGCTCTCGGGTGGGAGAGTCTTGTGATCTCGAGCATTGTTTGCCATAGTTTTGCAGAGCTTATACATGTATGTTGAGTGTAGTTTGATGCGCATTGATTGCTCATTGTATTGAGCTTGCAGGACAATGGTTATTTTGTGTTGATAGCCATTGTGCGTCAAAACTCTGGCGAAATTTTCCCAGGAGTTTTATGCGTATCATTTATGCGATCTAGGTAGAGATTACAGGTTGCACTCAACATTTGTGTGCGGTGTTCTCTGCAAGTGGGAGATTTGTGCATGTGTATGCATCGATACCGCACAGTGTGGGCTTGGTGATTAGCTCACAAATTGTAGTGTGATACTAGAGCAGGCGAGGCTTGTATTGACATTGCGGGAGCTCTATTTTGGAGTGTGTCTCACAGGTTTTACATTGTGTTTCTGGCCATATTGGTAGACAGTCTCCAGGTGTTGTTGGTGAGGTGGTTTTGCTTTCTAGTTTGCTACATTGTGCTCATGGCAGAGACAGGTGATCGATCAGATTGTGACCTCTCACAGATGCGCATGTTTGATGGGTCAAACTTTGCAGCATGGAGAGAGTGTATGCTTGATGCATTGACACAGCGAGGGTTGCATCGACCATTGAGTGGTGATGTAGGTAGACCTTCAAACATGTCTGACGATCAGTGGCAGGAGCTAGAGGAGATGGCACTATCTACACTCTCTTTGCACCTTGCGGAATCTGTATATGCTCTTGTTATGTATGAGACTACTTCGAGAGAACTTTGGCACAGATTACATGATATGTATGATAGATCTGAGTCATCAAGGACTCGTGTGAGACATGTACATTCACGAGTACGCCGACAGGTGATATGTTGGTATTGTGGTCATTCTGGACACGGTAGACGGCGTTGTTTTCGTCGTATGCGACATCATAGGAGACATGGCAGTCTCAGAGATGTATGTAGTGATGCCATGGACTCAGTTTCTTTGACAGTTGAGGCAGATGTAGTGTCGGAGTATACTAGTGACGGGGATGTCACTTTTACCTCGAGCTATGCACGAGATGCTATACATGTGGATAGTGCACTCCCTTCGCAGTGGTTGCTAGAACCAAATGCTATGTTTCATGTCACGCCGCATCGTGCATGGTTTTGTAGCTATTCTAGCGGGATGCTTGGCAGTGTACGTTTGACCGATGGATCGGTGCATGCGATAGCAGGTGCAGGATATGTGAGACTGTCATTACCGAGTGGTGCATCTTACTTGTTACGACATGTGCGCTATGTACCAAATTTGACAGTGAGTTTGATCTCGATTGGTCAGCTTAGAGATTGTGGATGTCAGATTTCGCTACGAGAGCGAGATTTTGTGATGCATTTGGGTTCGCTAGTGATTGCGAGAGGTGCCACGAGTGGTACAGGTTACCCATTGCATGTGGATCACGCGAGAGACGGTGTTGTCTCTGTGAACATGCAGCCAGGTAGACAGCAAAAGAGCAGGCGAGTCTCTTTTGCTTGTTGGTTGCAGGATGCTTTGCATGGAGTGCAGAGTAGTGAGCTCGTTGTGCACACAGTTAGGGCACGACTTGAGCAGTCACACAGAGAGGTGACAGAGTCAGACATGCATGCTTTGCTAGTGACTAAGCAAAGCAGAGAGTCAGTTGTGCGAGATACTTCTATGCAGGATAGACAGGTAGAGCGGTCTTTCTCTAGTGAGTCACGATAGGAGGACGTTGTGCAAGAGTCTATGCATACGGAGTTAGAGCATGAGATCTCTAGTGAGTCACAGCAGATTGAGTGGTCATGTTTGCAGTGGATGATTGCAGAGGAGACTGAGATGTCAGCGATTATGCAGTCATTCCTTTCTATGCTCGACAGTGAGCATGGGGATATAGTTGTGCAGGACATGTCTTCCAGCAGACACCTAGAGCAGCTGGTTTGCTCTGAGGTTGCACGACAGGTTGATGCGTCTTTTGCGGGCAGTCAGGAGATGCATGTGGCTGACACGCCTTGTCAGTCAAAGATTCCTATTACCAAGGATATATATGTTGATGCATGCTCCGTAGAGCTAGCAGGGCCCGCTAGCATTGCATCGGCATTCGGTGGTCTCATGTATGAGATGCTGATCTTGAGACCGGATATCGCAGTTGCAGTGGGTGCATTTGCAGTTAGGGTTGTCAGTCGTCTGTTGACTGATGATGGCATAGTGCCTTGACCAGTCGCCCAGGTCATGGGCGCCCGCCCACTGTTACCCTATACTTATAGTGAGTATACTGTATAGGGGGAGCTGCCACTTCACAGTCTCCCCACCCATATCTGTGTGTTGTGTGTCTCCTTCTCTCTCTCTCACTCTGCGTCTGTGGTGCTCCCCGATCCCCTTCAAGGGCCTAAAGAACAGATGCAAGGCATCAAGCTAGTAGAACTGAAGGAAATTGCTACAGATACAGTGGACCTGCACCCGCTGTCCAATGACTAGGACGTGGTGATGACAAAGCTAACAGGATTGAGAGCGCAATCCATGGCTTCAGAGAAAGAGATGACAGCTCTCAAGGCCACTGAAGAAAAGATCAAAATGGAAGTAGACGCTCTACAAGGACAAATCCAAAGACAAAAGGAGAGAGAAGATGAGCTACAGGCTAGCCTAGCAAGGGCACTACAAAATTGCCAGGCAATGGAAGAAGCAAATCAGGCAGCTGCAAAAATAATGCAAGCAGTTGAAGAAGAGTGTCAGCAGCTTAGCAAGTCACTGCTAGATGCCGAGAAGGAAAGAGATAATCTGACACTACAGTTGGCAGAAGAATCTAAAGAAGTAGAAGCCATGAGGAACACCAAGGAAAGAGCAGAGATAGATCAAGAAGCAAGCCAGGATGAGGTCCTTGAGCTCAAGGACCAACTCAAAGTAAAAGACCAAACCATCTAGAGGCTGCGAGCATCACCTGCTAGAGTCAGAGCTACTAACTCGACTCGAATCATGACTGAGAGTCAACTCTATGTAAAAGCAAATGCAAGAACTTCGGAAAGAGCTGACTTTAGAGAAAAAGCAGAGATTGATGATGGCAGAAGGATCTATAGTCATGCAAACGAGAATGGAAGAAGGCCAAAAAGCCCTACAAGAGAAAGTGGAAAGCATGAAGAGAAAGCTCGAGGAGGCGGAAAGAATAAACGCCGAATTTAATGACCTCCTCGTGAATATGGGTGAAGAAGCTGAAACGGAAAAGCAAAAACTCCTCAGACAAATTGAGGAGTTGAAAGGACAACAAGGAGGAGAGCCAGAGAACACGGGGCCAGCAGCCAATGAGGGCATTGACCTAGAAAATGTGGCAGATCCTGTGGACACGACTATGCAAGAGGAAATCCTAGAAGGATCCTCTCAAGAGCCACAGGAATTAACACAAGAAGAGGAAGAAAAATTGTGTAAAGCAATAGAGGTGGAGCTCAGAGAAACCACAAAGGAAGCCTTGGAGTGGGAGGAAAGGGTCTTCAAGTCTATGGCTATTCAGAAGATCGACGCCAGCAACCTTAGGTGCGAGTGGCTTCAACCCTCTCTCCCATATCCATTGCTGAAATATGAGGCAGCTACCATAAACAAGCGGATCAAAGAAGAGCCAGCCGTACCCCTTTACAATGCAGATACCTCAAAACCAGAAGGGGACAAGCTCATTATGGATTCTCAGCCAAAGTGGAGGAAGGCCTGGCTTACAAAGTACCCACAATACCTAATCCACTTGGTAGAGGCACCAAAAAATATCAGAGACAACCTCATCTTTTGTCCTCTACCAAGGATTAGGACGTGGAAACTGCAGGAAATATTGCAAAGGAGCCAACCCACTTCGCTGAACTACCCTAAGCTGCCGGGCTTGAAGGCAGGTGAGAGAATAAGTGTCCAATACATGGTGAAAGCCCTAACGGGCACCATAAAGTTGTTCAATGGCTCACCTGACCTTACATGCATTATGATGAGGAAAATCTACAGAACCCTTTTAGCAGTGTTCGAGACTTTCAAGCCAGGATAAGTGATCGACGGCATCTTTTTCTTCCAAGATACATATAGATGCTCTTATGATCTGTCTAGTCAGCCTTCCAAGGAGGTGATACATGCGCTCTATCAAAGGATAATGTTTCTACCATCCTATCACCTCCAAGATTTTGAAGAAGCATTCTACACAGGCTTCTTCACCATAAACACTGACATTTTTGGCCCGACAATGATGAACCTGCATGCTAGATACGAATCTCTGCTAAAGATGCGAGAAACGATACGATGAAGAAGCAGATCAACAGCCATGTCAGGGACGACATGAGCAAGGAGGGGGGGAGTGTTAGAAGCTGGACACATCCCACGGCACTAACTACTCGGAGGATTATTATTTTTTGTAATTATTCATTCATTGAGAAAACCTGATTTTTCAACTTGTAAATATTGGGACTTACAAAAGTTTCCAGATTGTATCCCAGTTTTGATAGTTAGATTGAGTAGATGGTTGATTTTGGAACTTTAGGGTTTGAGAAATTGTAAGGTATATACCACTTTTTGACCATTATGAGAAAACCTTTTGTCATTTTAAAAACAAGTTTTGAAGTCTATGAGTGAGCGTACTGTGTACGAGGGAGAGAGTGTAAGCTTCATCTTGATGCTACGTGTGCTCCGGTGGTCGGAATCGAGTGCGGAAAAGTGCAGCGTGTTGCCCCCGATGAGAGCTACACGCCGATACCTACATTGCACGCGTACGATCCGGTTTTGCGAGGTCCTTCTACGAGCTTCATCGGGTGTTTGGGTGAGCATACGTTGTCCTATTTTGCATTGCAGCATATCCACGCGTTCACATTGAGTAGAACTACACATTAGGCACTTTAGATTTCGAAAACGAAGACCTGCAGATTTCGGCCAGACATCCTACGTGTTTCTGCACCAGGTGTTTTGGGTTGGGATTTTGGTTCATAGACCTTAGGGAGAGCGACCTACTGGTATTAGTAGGGTCTCCTTCAAGTTCTATGGTGTTTCGAGATTGTTTGGCTCTAGAAAGCGTTGTAGGAAGTTTCCTCTTATGCACTCTTGAAGGCTGTGACTTAGACAATTGGTAGAGACCTCTGTAGGAATTAGTTAGGAGTGGGTCGAGTGTAGGTTGACACCTTATGCTTGCTTTCACGCGCCTGCGGGTCGAGCTTCGTCCTTAGCTGACATTACATGTTAGGTGAGTTCTCGCTATGTTGTCGTCCGTCGTGGCATATACGTCCAACATTGAAGTATAGAAACTGAAGTTAGAATTGGCTTAGATATGTCATCCATAAAAGTATTGCATTTCTAAACTTTCAATTTTGTAGTTTGCACACTTAATTTTTGATTAATTAGGATTTGGAAAGATTTTGATGTATAGAAATTAGGTGTAATGCAGTAACACTAAGTGCAAATCCGAATTGGCATGGGTTCAAATTACAGACTCTCTTTGGAAAATTTTAGTAAAGTAATATCCAAGAAAAATAACAAGGTTACTTATATGTGAAAAAGACCTTAGATTTCAAGGAAACTACTAGGGAAATTGACCAATTTAAAGTTCTAAGTGTATAACCCAAGTGTAGTACAAAATAATGGCTCCAAAGCATGCTCAAACCCAAGGTGCTAATGATCATGCAGCCAATACAAGTAACGGGGGAACTCCTGTGAAACCTGCTATGTCTCCACCAATCGGAGCTATGGTACATGTTAGTATTGCAATTTCAAGTTATGCATCGTTGCATATGCGAGAACATAGACACATATTAGTCACCTTACGAAAGAAAAACACGGACCGAAATTAAGGGGGTTAACCACAAGAAACTCGGCATATGTATGACAAGTAGGAAAGAATGTTTGGTTAAGCTATTTTCCAAAGGAAAGAATGTATGTCCAATACTTTTGGTATGGTTTTTCTCAAGACTCTCTACCTATTAGCATTGGCATTAGGTGGCAGTTGCCGAGGCGTGAAATGACGTCCAAGGTGTCATAGCCGATGCTGTAGTGGGAGTATACCCAGAATGTCCCAGCTAGATACTACAGTTATGTTTTTCCATGGTGTGAGGATGACACCCGGTTTGGCACCGTTGTTGCTGTGGCGGAAATACGCCCAGGTCGGCACAACGAGTACTTGTCAAACGGTATGGGACGCTTAGGATGACAAAGTTTGTTATTAATAATGAATATACCGATCGTACCTAATGGTGCAAGTAAAGATTCTTAAGTAAACCTAATCCAAAAGTTGGTGATTTAAAATAGACTACTTCTTACTTGATTACTATTTGTAATAATGTTTAAAAGGTTGTTTTAATGAATGAGTATCATAAATAAGATAAAGGAGCATGTATGTTTAATCCCCGGTTTAAACAGCGTGGTAGTAATTAGGTAAAAAAAGAAGGGTGAGTGTGGTGTGGAAAGTGGGAGAATGATACCCTCATGGTATCATTCTATGGACAGGTGGACCCGACAAGTCGGGTAACTTTCCAACCATAGAAGTTTTCTTTTTTTATAGGCATAAATCTTAAAAGAGACGAACCTTGGTAGTTGTGCGTTTGAAACATGGGAAAAAAGAGCACAAGTGGTCACTCTAAGGTTTATACTCTTAGATATTATTGTTATAGATAGTGTTTAGATAGGGTTATGGTGGTCATGCTCCACCATAGCGAGATAGAGCCAATCCTTCACTAAGGGTTCATGCCCTTGGCTACGTAGTAGCTAAGGCAATGTCCGTTGGTTTTTTCTCTCAAGATTGGAGACCTATCAAAGGTACTCCGTTCTTCTTGATAGGGAGCAGGGACCTCACAGCCACGTGTACCATGCCGATCTCCTCTATCAAATCATTATCACCGCTATCCTATCAAGCTTTCCTTTTCCTTTGTCCTCTTGTGAGCTCTAGCAATTGCTTTTGGCTTCACAATCCCAAGCCAAACAACACACCTTCATCTCCCTTGAGGACCTCAACTGTTTCGGGGAAGCTAATCGGGTACTAGTCAATGTGTTACCCATAACCTAGAGTTATTGTTGGTCATTGAAGGCTACCGCCTTTTGTAGACACGATGGGAACAACCCCTTTGCCACAATCTTTGCTCTTGTAATTTGTCCCCAAGGCAACCAAATGCTTAGCATATAAAAATGTTGCCTAGATCAAGGTCTCTCCACACACAACATATCAAAACGCTGTCATGAACCAAAACTCTCCGCAGACAACCTATCAAAATGCTACCCACAGTAACTTGTAGCTCACTCGTGCGTTTCAAAACAATATCCCTTGAAGAGTTCCCTGACTAGAACCTTTGAATATTCCAGCTTCTACACCTACATTGTTTCAAAAAGCAGTGATCAAATGGAAGTGTTGTCGATAGTGTTTACAGGTGCTATGTCCAATCTGCCCTTCTCGGTTGAGCTCAGTTCGTAGCATTTCAAAATGCTAGCACTAGCAATTCTTTTGCCATGGTAGCTTCTCAAAATTTTGATCTTTGAGGCTTCAAAAATGCTAGGAAACAACCTTTCTTCCTTCTTCGTTTCCTCTTCACAATGTCATGATTCTCCTCCCTAGCTCCAATACCATGCCAAAGTCGGCTTTGCAAAAGCGTAGAGCAATGGGGAGAATATGGGGGGTGGGGGGGGCAGAGAGAGAGAGAGAGAGAGAGAGAGAGAGAGAGAGAGAGACTGTTGAACCAACCAAGTGGCCAATGAATTAGTGATTTAAAATGGGGGCTTTGTTGCTCCTTGTATACTAGCTTTGGGGACCTTAAGTACTACCTTGAGCAAATTTCCATGCCCAAGACTTTGAAAAATAAATAAAATAGATACTTAAATCCAAAATAAATATTAGGATCACATTGGGTTATTCACTTGAGATGCTACAACTTTAACAATATTGTGCAATAAGAAAAACTTTTGTTGAATGAAAAACTCAAGTACTTTGTATAAAAATATCAAGACTAAATAGATTACAATATTTGTAGAGTTTCTTGAATGAAGCTAGCAAAAGCAAAAATGGACTGCCAATTTAAGAGTTGCAAGGGTTTGAATATCTTGCATACAACTTCATGTGCTCGACCTTGCCCACTACTTACAACAAGCTTCTTTGTCTACCACACCAAGTCCTGCTCATATCAATTTCCACCAAGATATGGAATTTCTCTAAGAATATGAACTTAAGGGTTGAAAATAGATCATGATCTTAAGAGGGTATATGTGGATGCCTAGCTCAATTCCATGCAGTAACAATTTCAAGTACATTCACAAGAGCTTTCAGAGCACCCTTGACGTAAAACCGTGTCCAGAGTAGTTTGAATTTATCCAAGGGGTCAAGGTGATTGTGTGTATGCCTAGAAATTGGAGCTCACATCCCAACTACAACCATATAATTCCCAAACATTAAAACATGAATTAACTGACAAGCAACTACATTATAAACTACATAATTTTCTTTAACTAATATAGTCCCATGCACATACATGAACTGCTATGCTCACATCAGGGCTCGCATGTATGAGAGATGATGAAAATTATAATATGCCACGTTAGAGAATTGCTTCTCTTCAAATATGGGAAGTACTTATCCAGGACTTCAAGCATGTAATTATACCATTCTCATGCCTCTTCCTACCATTCCGACCTTTTATTGTTTTTTTGTCAAACGCCAGGTACTCTGTGTGGATATGAGTGTGAGTGTGTGTGCACGTGCCTGTGCGCACGTTGGAGAGGGGGAATGGGGGAACACGCCCAGCACAAACAAAAGGGCCTCTCTATAGCTCAGGGTATTCACAGCACCCCTATCCTCTCAGAAAACACCTTCAAAGAAACACTTAACACTAGCAGACCACCGCCTGCTCAATTGCCACTGCTCACACACTCTACAAATCACCACACAAGGTACACCTACTACCAATGCCTCTCTCCAGCCTTACACACGCACACAACCACTCAATCTCACTCTTTCACTCAAAACACCATCGGTCCGCAGGGCACGCACTTCCACCCAGCCGGCACCGAGGAGGGACATGAAAGCAGGAGAAAGAGAAGGGGGGAAGGGGAAACAATAGCACGGGTATTGGTCCATCTGGCACCTTGAATTGGTATATTTGGGAAAGGGGGCACGCTTTGCTCTATCTCTCTCTTCTTCACTCTTTGCACTTGACAGGGGGGCATTAGTGATGTGGCTATTGCCCCCTAGGCTTTTTTTTTATTATTATTTTTTACTTCTTCATTTTTACCCCTAATGGCCTCAACCTTACACTGCTCCAATTTTTACTTTGACTCCCATCTTTCTCTATCCGACTTCTCCCTAGCTCCTTTTGGTCTTGGTCTACTTGGCCTTGCTTTTGCCCGGACATCCCTTCGTTTGGGCCCCTTTGACCTTGCTCAGCTTTGCCCACCTGGCGGCTTCCTAGCTCACCCCTTTCCTTCCTCTTTTCCTTGCCCTTGGTCTTGATTTGGCCCGGCCTCTTTGGTCTTCCCCTTTGCCCGCTTTGGTTTCCTCCGAGCTTCTCGCCCTCCTTCTCTGTTGCGGGACTCACCTCTTACCTGAGGGGGGAAGGCAATAGCGATGTCACTGTTGCCCCCTAGCTTCTCCTTTAAAACAAGGGTGCCACATGGGCCGCGCTGCGGGAACCGGCAAAAACCGCCGCGGGTACGCCCCTTCAACGCCACTTCGCGCCACCGCCATAGTTCCACGAGCTCCAAGAGCACTCCACAACACTCCGATGCTAATCACGACGCATTATATATATACTAGACTCATAGCCTCTCTCAGCGCATGTGGGGCTAATCACTTGCCATGTGGCGCTCTCTTCTTCAACTGCCGCCCCTTGGGGGTTGAAACTTTTACACCACAATGGCCAAACATGCCTCTTTTGTGACGCACTTTAGCAGCACCCCTTACACTACTTGGTCGGCCGATTCCCCCCCTTCACAGAACCCTGTCAAAGGTGCATGTTTCCAGCTTGGACTTACGTGATCCTCATTGCCTTTAAACTGTCCCAGGCCCGCGATCCAAGGCAAGCAAAATTTGAAAAATCATCTGCAAACACTTCATACTCAACTGCCCTAGGTTTTCCAATCCGTAACTTGGTTCTCGAGACTCGGAATCAAGCATGGTCGGTTTTGACTAACTCCACATAGTGCATACTACCTTCGAGAATCTTGGCGAGGCCCAGAAAACACCAGATGGCACATTTTTCAATGCGGTCAAATGAGCACAGACCCGGCCCCCAAAAAATCTTCTAACGGCCATAACTTGCCATCCAGAGCTCCGATTCGCAATCCGAGAAGACAGGCATGCTCCATAACTTGAGCTCTACACATGTATGCACTGACATCAGCCCGGGCCACCTGTCCCCAGCTGCCCTGTCTATCGGGGATCTGCTACACACCCTTTCTTTAAACTGCAATATCTTGAGCACCGGGGCTCCGTTTGACGAGCCATCTGGACCAGCTTCTAGAGCACTCTGAACTCTACATTCTAGAGCTTTGACTTGGCATTTTGAACACCTTCACCTGCCATCGCATCTGGACTACTATGCTACCTTTTTAGCCTAGAAAACCGCTTTAAGCATACATTCCCGCTACCCTTTGGCTGCTAAGGGCCTTGGCACCTGCCCTAGCCTTCTGCAATGCACTCGATTGCTGTCTTGGCCTGGCATAGAACACCCGCTAGCTTCGACCAACTTTAGCTACACCAACGTGTTACAAACTAATGTGTTAATGCATCCATGGGAATCATTTATTTCCTGCATATCACTAAGTTTGAATTCCCACACTATCCTCAGCCAATTAATGCACCTCCAAGCGCCTCGTCTATAAGTGACATGGGAAGGGAGACAAGGGATCGACAGCAGGGGCTCCTTATCGATGGCATGAATGATTTGGACTGTCGGATCAACGTAGCAGGGGGGACATGGTTTTATATCTCCAGGCTCGCCATATGAGCAACGACGTGCATGAGTGCAAGTGGATAGGACACAGGCCTGTGGAGTGGGAGGTCACAGGTTTGAGGGCCTCAAGCAATGCAAGAAGCCCTAAATTTTTTTTTTTCCAGTGCGATGGGTCAACGATCGATTAGACCCTAGCCGTTGATCCCCTGTCTCCCCTCATGACACTTATAGACGAGAAAGTGCACGTGCACCAAAACATGCGTGTTCGTGTAGTAGTTGTGTGTGTGGTTGTGTGTGTGCATGCACATGCTCATGTGTGTGCGCATACGTGTGCAGACACGTGCTGCCTATGCACGTGATTGCATGCATACTAGCATGCATCCGCCCCCATGCTAAATTTGTCATCCTTCATGCAGCATCATGAAATGATTTGGCTTTGTTTTCACCTCAAGTCACACATCTTATGGGGAGTCACTTCTATACTTGGTGACGAGATGAGAGCACACTTCGCCTGCATGCGGGGATGAGGGTATGTTGGGATCATGCATGCACTCATCTATAGACTCTGTAAATTTTGGAATCATTTTTTTTTTGTCGTATTGGTTTACGGTAGGGGGAGCACCTCCTTGATGAGTAGGGCTTGTGTGTTCGATTCGTGGACATTTTATTAATGTAATGCCTTATTGACCATGACATAGGTTGGATGCAGGTGGATTCGATGGGAAATCTTGGTAATAAATGAATAAATTAAAACGGTTGCTAGTAGATGCGAGATTGTCCATATGATTTTGGGGAAGCGAAAACCCAATATTTAGTACAAACCAATAGGTTAGATATTTGCTATGTTAAAGATGCCATCCCCAATATAGGCCCTTGAAATTGAAGAGCCCATGGGCTGTCATCATGCCCCTATGCTTCTGGGATACGGAAAACATGATATTTAGTACAAAGCAATAGGTTAGATACTTGTTATGCTATTAAAGATGGAACCTCCAAGATAGCCCCTCGAAATTGGAGAGCCTGTGGGCGATCGTTGGGTGGAGGGTCCTCAAACTCTAAAGCACCAGACTAAGTAAAGGTAGATCACCAGCACCCCTCAGGGGAAAGATAAGGATCCCTCTCAAAACTAGTAAAGAGACAAGGTCCAAACATCTGAAGAGAATCCTAGTCCAACGGGTGATTAGGATGTCACTGGCGATGGAGAAGTGATAGGGGCACCTCAAAAGTCCCTGTTTGGATTGATTTTCCTCATTTCACTTTAGAATGTTTTCCATGGCTTAAATAGTTGGGGTCTCAAGTTGGGAAGGTTTTAGGCCAAAAGGTTTCTAATGGGATAAACCATGAATGGGACCCTTAGCTTCTTATTGAGGTAGATATTGACCTCCCACTGAGAGATAGCATCTCTCTAAAGGATTAATTTGGACAGTTGCTGCATATTCAGAGAATTGTTTATAAAAACCGCAGGCTATGGCTTAGCATGTCCAAGACTGGCATTTCAACAGCAGTGATATAAGGCCAGCCAGCCAAGGGGTTGAGAAAATGAGGTTATGGCAGTAAGCAAGAGCATTAGGTACTTGTCAACAGGATGAGGATGCAAGGTTGACACCCTTAAGGACAGCGTTGCTTTGTATAAGGTAGTGAAGTGGGCCACACAAAGGGGGATTGTTGCAAGATAGTGGTGAGTTTCACATCAGTAAATGTAGCGAAGGGTAGCTGATGGGTGGATGTGAAGTATGGATTTTCTCTAGAGTATTTGATGTGAGTAGACGGAAGATGAAATGAAAGGAGGCCCTTGGGAGAGGCAGGCGGGAGTCAATCAAATAGCCCAGACCTGAACTACCAAGTTAATCAGTTGAGTTAAAGCTTGAAACATGAGGTTGAGGCTTGAGTAGCTTTCTGGATAGGTGTAGCTCTGTAAGGCTCATTGAAAAGTAGACCTTCAATTTGCCTTAGCCTACCATAAATTTTCCACAATTGATTTTGGAAGCACTTGCTTTACATTTTTCCTTTTCCTAAGAAGCAATTGGCAATCATTCAAAAGCTACAAAGGGATAAAGTGGTGCCTCTCAGGATATTTGAAAAGATAGGGAAGAAAAAAATTATTGCCTAATCATTAGGAAGAGAATGGGGTCTAGGTGGGCCTCTTTATTTGGCAGTTTAAGGGAGTCAAACCTCTAGTATTAAGAAGCAATCAACAAACGGATTTTGAATTCAAACAAGCAAAATAGCTAGTTTATTTGAATTCAAGTTTTCCCCCCAAAATGAAATTTGAAATCTAGCAGGCAAAACTATATCATATAACATGTCTATGGAAAGATCTCGACATGTAGATTACATATCTATAGTCTCTCCTTGAATCGGTAATTATATGTAGGAGTTATGGAAGGCCGAAAATCATAAAGTTGTCCCCCTTTTTTGGGGGGGGGGCATGTGCATTCTTTGACTACTCTTACATCTCTCTTACACACCCACCATTTTTGCACACATGGCATGCATCTATTCATCAAAATGTTAATCACCTCCATATCTCATGGCAAATAAAGAGGCCCTCTTAGGCCCATCCTCTTCCTAATGTTAACATGCATATTCATATCAAGGATAATTTTGACAGCACAATCAAAGAGAGTAGAGCATCACTTGATCTTAGAAAAATTTATTTAAAAAAGTGACTAAGATTAATAAGGCTAACAAATGATGTTAGCCATCTTTAGGATCTGATACCACTTGATGGAACTGGGTTAGAGTGGATGGGTATTAGTGCCATTCATAAGTGATTAGCATGTGGGGTTAATCACAAACTAAAATAGCAAGTAAGCTTGCTATAAGTGCAAATGAAAATAGCAATTTAGTAGATTGAAAAATGATTTAAGTGCATGGTGCTTTTATAGCCCAAACCTAGGCTATTAAAGTATAGGGATCATGGACTTTATTTAGTGTAGTATTCATGTAACATGGATGTATGTCATGCATGCATGTATGCCTTATGGAAGGAGGTAAGAGAGCAATCCCATGGTTGGCCTGAGAGAGAGAGAGAGAGAGAGAGAGAGAGAGAGAGAGAGAGAGAGAGAGGGAATTCCAAATAGCATTCCATGGCTCGGGAAATCCCAACAGTTATATGATGCTAGTGAGTGTGACTCTTCAAGATATGTTAACCAACATTTATATCCACTATCAGACATATACATGCATCCAAGTGCACAAGTATAAAAACATTGGATGTCACAAGAGGGACACTTTTTCTTACTTTAATGCAGTGAACCAACAAGGTGGAAAAATATGGATGTGCCAAAAGGAACATTCACTCCAAATTTTCTAGTGATCAAACTATATTGAGTTTTAAAATCAGCAAGGAGTCACTGTCTACAAAACTTGAAATAACCAAAAGGGGCACTCACTCCCAAGAGGTACTATCTCACAAATGTTCCAATGTACTAGAGAGTGCTCTCTTACCCTCTTTGTAAACCACAAAAATGTGCACTACTGTTATCGGATTCCATGGGCAACAAGAAGACCGTCTCCTCCATTGCAAAGAAAAACAAAAGAAAAGGCAGCCACGAGAGTGTAGTGCAAGATGAGAAGAGAGAAGGGGAGTGTGATGGAGAGCAAGGTCCATCCCATCAGGCTGAGGCAACATTTGTCATCTCAACCTACCTTGAAGGCAAGCCTCCAAAAGTCCAATACTACTTCACCAAGACACTTGGTTTGGAAGATGGAATGGACTACTCCCTGGTGGAGTGAAGCATATGACCCAGATACTAAGTATTAGAGTGAATTGTGTGAGTTAATCAATTGGGAACTTGAAGAGAATCGGTCAACTAATTGAAATCCCCTTGGTGTTCTAGATTTTTGACCCATCTTGATGTGTGTGTGGACCTGATTGGCTCTCTCTCTCTCTCTCTCTCTCTCTCTCTCTCTCTCTCTCTCTCTCTCTCTCTCTCTCTCTCTCTCTCTCTCTCTCTCTCTCTCTCTCTCTCTCTCTCTCTCTCTCTCTCTCTTCTGCTCACACATGTCGATACTACAACACAAAAGAAAAAGAAGTAAAGAAGGGGGCAGAAAGAAATGAAACTTGAGCAATGGCTATGGAAGCTTGATCACACTCCAAAAACACCATACACAACTCATTTACAACAGACGGTGCACCCACTTGGTCACCAAGAAAACACACTCTCAAACTCACACTTCTTGGGCTCTGCAAACAAACAACTATGCACAAAGAAGCCCCAAGAAAAAAACACCCTCCTCCTTCATTGGCTCTTTGCAGTCTTAAAAGGCTCAAGGGCCTAGCAAAAATCCTTCTCACTCTCCTTGGATTCCTTGTAAATTTTAGGCAAAAAGGATTCAAAAATTGACTTTTATAGGGGTGCCCCATTCACTTTGGGCATCTGATTTCTTATTGGTCCATTTGGCATTTCAACTTGGAAAAATTTTGAAGGGCGGTGCCCTCTCACTTACTCTTCATTTTCTCTCTTTGCTTTGGGGGGGGGGGGGGGGGGGGGGGGGGGGGGCTGTAGTAGCGACATCACTAGTTCCCCATGGCATATTACTAGCTTGGCATTTCAACTCTCTCTCTCTCTCTCTCTCTCTCTCTCTACCACCACCTTGGGGTTTTCACCCTTTGATCCGCGGCTTTGACATGCTCAACTCCACCCTTTCTCTCCCTCATGCTCATCTTGAGACTCGCCCTCTCCACTAATGACATCGCTAGTGGACGGTCTCTCTTTGGTTTCCTTATAAAAATTTGGGCCCATTGGGTGCAGTAACCACCTCTTGCAATCCTGCTACATCATCACTACCTCAACATCATTGTCCAACAGTGTCGGCCACCGTCATGCGCCCAAAACCACCACACAATGCCGCCCATAAGCACCCAATGGGCCACCCCGACAAACCTTCAACCACTCACATCTTGGCCTTTTGAACTTTGATTGATGATCCAAAAAGACTGGCAGGCTCCACAACACGAGCACTTTACCTCTATCCACTAACACTATGGGAGAATGCTGCTGCTACAGCACAGCATTACCGCATAAGAGGAGAGAGAGAGGTTCAAGAAAGAGAGAGATTGTATGCTGCAGCCACGCCGGCACGTTTTTCGACTTTTCCGGGAGTATTACCACATGTATTATCGCACATATAGCCGCGCAGATTACCGCAATAGAATCCCCGCCCCCACTCCTCTCCCACTTTTCCCTTTCTATAAATCCTATTCTATTTTGTTACTTTTCAAAAATTTGTACCCCCTTTTTGCATGGAGTGTAAGAAATCCCATTCTCATTGGGATTTTTAGTACCTCTCTTCTCTTTGCTTGCCTCATCTATTGGTATGATTCCTTTACTCTACTCATTTGTACTCCATGAGATTCTATATCAAAAAGTATTTTGTTTCCACCTCAAAATCTTATGTCAACTATGCATTCATATGGAAATGGCAAGCGAACGATGATCAAAATTGTTTGTCTTACGTTCATTAAAAAATAGTCCTTTTGTACAGCATAAGTAGAGAAAGAAGACAAAATCCAAAAGATATTTATTAATTTTCATCCTCCATTAGATCTCTACAAGTGCTTACATCCATGTCCAACCCCATGGTAGCTAAATCAACAAATAAATCTATTGATTCATCCTCTAGAGCCTCTCCTATTGAATCATCATCATCCTCTCGATCCTCGTCCTCCTCCTCACTATGGTTGGTTCTCCTCGACCTCAACTTCATCATCGTCATTGGCGTCTTCTTGAGATGGTATGGTGGGATCTGCCAAAGTCTCTATGTTCGTATCTGTAAAGATAGATCTGCTCCGTGGTGTGACTGGAATAACATACCAAAGTCGTCTTCGATACATACAAGGCACATAAAACACCTGTAGGTCATAGAGCAAACAACAACATGAATGTAGTTTTATATGTATCATATAATGTTTTAGTGAGTTGCACATGGACTTTACCTGCTCACAACTACTAGGTTGCACCAAGTTGTCGGTCTTCTCGCCATGAAATTGCCCGGAGTCTACCATATATAGCCCATTCTCATGTCTCTTAACCTCACCCGCAAACCATCGGTAGTCAAAGAGATATTTGTGAAATGTTCTGAAATCCACTTTGATTATCCTCTCTATTGTTCCACATTCCCTCACCTCTTGTGTTGTCGTGTCAAAGTTGCCCATAACTCCACTATCGTGAGTGGTTCGATGCTCGTCTATCTTGCGGGTTCGAAAATGACGTCCTTTGGACCACATAGAGTTGAATGTGAAGGCCTGCAAAAACCAATCAAGATAGATGAGAGAGAGAGAGAGAGAGAGAGAGATGACACACATACACAAACACACACCCACACACACACACTCACATACACACACTAAACACATTGATTATATTACCCTTGGTAGACATCCTTACGCGTACTCCCATTCTTTAGGGCTTATTTGTTCTCCTTGTGCCTTGGCCTTTGTCATGGCATTGTGTATCCACCCAACTGGAATTAGATCAGGGTATTTGGAAAGCTCTTTAGAAAATGGAGGTGCTCGCCTACTGCCATGCGACCTCTTCCATAATTCCCTCTCCCTTTCTCTCTTTGTACGCACCTCCACATACATATCCACCCATTTGCCCATGATGGGAGCATTGAGTAGACAATGGTTGTTGACTATGGCTTGAAATTCCCTATCCAAAATCAAGAGAGAACCTTTCCCACTTGGAATGTTTGCGTGTGTTTTTGGATCCTCTTCCTCCGTCTTTAAACGAGGCAATGATAGGTCTATTGTGAAAAGATATTGAGAGACATACACAAAAGCCTATTGTACAATCCAACCCTCTGCCATGCTTGCCTGAACACATGAAACCATTAGTGATTAAAGTAACCAATAAAAAGCGTTGTCAATACAATCCAATCCTAATAAGGTTTAAGGCTTAAGATTGATGAATACCTCTGGTTGTGTCGTAGCCTTACAAAGTCTTTCAAGGTATTTAGGAAACTCTCAAGAAAGAACATCCACCTGAAGTGAACCACACCACAAATGGCTATCTCTTCAACAAAATGGAGCAATAGGTGAACTTGGCTAACAAGGATAGAACGTGGGAATGCATCCTCAATAGCACAAGTTTCTTCAATCGCTAGAAGTCGAGCTGTTGGAATGACTGAAACTTCGATTTCTTTGGAACACACAAACCTGTAACCAAAAAACCCTTCATAATCTTCATAGTAAAGTTAGTCTTCAAAGTAAAATTTAGGAGGGAGGATCAAATGTGCTATACCTGACAACTTCTCCCACCTTGAATATTGCAGCCTTTACCTTCATGTCCGCAAATCCACTGATGCTAATTGGAAGCACAAACTATTGCACAAACAAAAAGATTTATTAGTATCCAGAACCCTAAACCAAATACACACACACTCACATATATACACACACACACACAGACACACATTACCTGAAGAATCTTGTGCCAATCATGGGATTTGAGCCCATACAGTTGTGTGGATCCTCCTTTCTTAGTTTTAGTGAAGGCACCCTTGAGCGAATGCATATAACCTATTATAGAACGGGTGGATGCAATGACTTGTTTCATCCGCTCTTGATCCACCCTTGATAGAATCCAAGGTGCCTTTGGAAGAACCATCTTCCCCTGAGGCCCCATGTGAGGTGTGGCCGAAGGAGGGAGCCTCCTTATGGCCCTCATGTCCTCTCTAGTCCCCCAATGAATCTTTCTTTCCTACTATGTGATCCCATATAGCTTGCCCAAAATTTTTGAACACATGCATTGGATCCAATAGGTGTTGAATTTTCAATGAAGCCCAATAGTGTAGTGATAAGAAAATAGAGTACCTAGACATACCCCTAGGTGGATCATTGGGAGGAGGCAATGTGTTGTGATGCTTGTTCCAAGGTCTTGCCCAATCGGCCATGGTCCAATGGAGTGGCTCCATCCCATTGCATGGTGGAGCATAAGATCGATGTGTGGGCGGCAAGAAGCGATGGTTATTGGGGTAGATCACCTTACCAAGTAGAGCGGGTCTCTCTGTCACAAGTGAGGGTCCACAAGTTGGGCATGCACTATGTCCAGATGTCGATAGTCCTGCAAAAACAAAAGACATAACCGCATATAAGTGACCAATGCAAAGACATTAAAGAGCGTCACAAAGTATAAGCTTACCAAAAATATCTCCAAGCCCGGGGTAATCATGCATGGTCCACATGAGAATGCACTTGATCATTGTGCGCCGATCACGAAGTAGTCTTGATACATCAAAAACATCTATGTCGTTCCATAGCTCTCGAAGCTCTTCAATCAAAGGTGCTAAATATACATCCATGTTCTTTACCTTGTGTTTTCCTGGGACTAGAAGAGAGAGCAAAATGTTCCCCTTCTTGGTTGACTCCCATGGTGGAATGTTGTAGTTCACAACAACCACTGGCCAAGTACTCCATGAGGTAGACCGATGCCCAAATGGGTTTACCCCATCACTAGCCGGACCAAGCCTCAAGTGATGAGGCTCTTCTCTAAACTCCGGCCATGTCTGCTCGATGTGTTGCCATGCCGGCTAGTCAGCCGGCACTCTCATAACCCCATCGGTGGAGTGATTTGTCATATGCCATGTAAGAAGCTCGCTTGTTCCTTTGGTGCTGAACATGTGCTTGATGCGGGGAATGAGGGGGAAATGACGAAGAACCTTGCGAGGTATTGTGGTTCCTTGCATTCCCTCTTTGTACCTTGATTCTCCACACTCGGGGCAAGCATCAATCCCTACATGTTCATTGCGGAATAGCACGCAATCATTGACACATGCATGTATGCGATCATAGTCCATCCCAAGCCCTGTCACCACCTGTTGTGCCTTCCTTCAATTTACTGGAAGATGATTGCCTTTAGGCATCATCTTGCCTAATAGCCTATGACATAATTAAATAACACTCGTTATTGCATATAACCACGAAAAAAACTCACAACTAACACTTATTACACTTAAACGTACCTCAATAGTGCATCGACCCCGGCATTGCTCCATCCAAAAATTGCTTGAATATTCAAGATCTCAAGAGATGCTCATAATATGGAGCAGGAGCATCCCTCGTAAAGAGCGGTGTGTGATGCCTCTAGCAATGAATCTTTGGTTTTTTGGGCGTCTTCTTCACATGCACACTCACTCTCACACTCACTCGCCGCCTCACGTGCAAGAAGATCCTCAACCATATTGTGCAAATGATCTTCCTCCACCTCCATGTGGGGCGGGGTGGTGGGGAGATCCCCAAATGTGGTGGATGTAGAATGCGCATGCGCTCATGTGGACCCACCCACATTGGACGGCAGGTGTGACCCCCTCCCATGACTGCTTCTTGGCGCAATCGCTCTTCCATCCTTCTCCCGCCTCCACCCCTGATCACACTCCAATGGGGAGCGACATCAATGGATGCCAAAACCCTGGGATCGTTAGTTTTAATTCGAGCGCGTTTTCTCGGATCGTCCCATAGTCCATAAATATCCACGTGAGCCAAGAATATACGCCGAAGCCATGCAATCGCACGCTTACATCGCGTACATGGACATGGTAGTCGCTCACTCAACCATCGAGTTCGTTCCGCGCCAACCGGCGGACCCACATCATCCCAATCGACCTGCACACACGACCACACACTAAATAAGAAAAAATAAAATAAGAAAAAGAAGAATCAAGAATGTTGGTACTGACATGACTGACACTCATTAAAGATAGAGGGGACTGTAAGGTAAAGAGGTGAGTACAAGGGTCATCCAGTCGGCGTAACCTTAATGTCTCATCAGAGATTTTCGCGGTAATACACGCGGTAATACACGCGAGAGCAGACGCTGTAATACGTGCGGTAAAATTTCCAGCAAACTTTTTTATATAAAGGGGGCACCTACGTGCCCCCGCGAAATTGAATGCCAAAAATTCAAAAACGAGCTCCTTCTCTGTGCGGGCCTGTTTCCCTCTCCATCTCCAAGCTCTATTACTCTCTTCATCTCCATCCCCACCATATCCAAGCGATCGAGGTCACGACTATAAGTGCTCGAACTCTCTCTCTCTTTCTTCTCGTTCTTCTACACACACACACACACACAAACACATACACACACACACACACGTGGACACACACACAATGCATACACACACATGCACTAGCATGCACACACACATTGTACACACACGCACACACACACACACACTAATTTGTGCACAATCACACACTAATGCAAGCATTAGTGTGCATGCATTATACACACACTAATGCTTGCATTACTGTGTGATTGTGCACAAATTAGTGTGTTTTCACACACTATTTTGTGCACAATCACACACTAATGCCCGTATTAGTGCATGCATGCGTTACAAGCACACACTAATGCTTGCATTAGGGTGTGCTTGTGCATGCATTAGTGTGTTTACACACTAACGCAAATAAACACACTAATGCATGCACAAGCACACCCTAATGAAATCATTTGTGTGTGCAAGCATTATACACACACACTAATGCTTGCATTAGTGTGTGATTGTGCACAAATTAATGTGTTTTCACACACTATTTTGTGCACAATCACACACTAATGCCCGCATCAGTGTGTGCATGCATTACAAGTACACACTAATGCAAGCATTAGTGTGTGCATGCATTATACACACACACACTAATGCAAGCATTAGTGTATGCATGCATTAGTGTATGCATGCATTAGTGTGTTTCCACACACTAATTTGTGCCCAAGCACGCACTAATGCAAGCATTAATGTGTGCATGCATTGTGCATGCATTAGTGTGTTTCCACACAGTAATTTGTGCCCAAGCACACACTAATGCAAGCATTAGTGTGTGCATGCATTATACACACACTAATGCTTGCATTATGTGTGATTGTGCACAAATTAGTGTGTTTTCACACACTATTTTGTGCACAATCACACTAATGCCCGCATTAGTATGTATTAGTGTGTTTCCACACACTAATTTGTGCCCAAGCACACACTAATGCAAGCATTAGTGTGTGCATGCATTATACACACACTAGTTCTTGCATTAGTGTGTGATTGTGCACAAATTAGTGTGTTTTCACACACTATTTTGTGCACAATCACACTAATGCCCGCATTAGTGTGTGCACGCATTATACACACACACACTAATGCCCGCGTAGTGTGTGCATGCATTATACACACATACACACACTAATGCAAGCATTAGTGTGTGCATGCATTAGTGTGTTTTCACACACTAATTTGTGCCCAAGCACACACTAATGCAAGCATTATTGTGTGCATACCTCTGTAGCACACACTAATGCTTGCATTAGTGTGTCAAGCATTAGTGTGTGCTTGTGCACAAATTAGTGTGTCTACACACTAATGCATGCACAAGCACACACTAATGTGAGCATTGGTGTGTGAAAAAATTGCACACACTAATGCTTGCATTAGTGTGTGCTTGTGCATTAATTAGTGTGTGAAAACACACCAATGCATGCACACACACACTAATGCGAGCCTTAGTGTGTGCATGCGCTACAAGAACACACTAATGCTTGCATTAGTGTTAGTGTGTGTGTGTGTGTGTGTGTGTGTGTGTGTGTGTGTGTGTGTGTGTGTGCGTGCATTGGTGTGTTTTCACACACTAATTTGTGCATAAGCACACACTAATGCAAGCATTAGTGTGTGCATGCGTTACAAGCACACACTAACGCTTGCATTATTGTGTGCTTGGGCATGCATTAGTGTGTTTTCACACTAATTCTTGCCCAAGCACACACTAATGCAAGCATTAGTGTGCATGCGTTACAATCATACCAAAACATACCTCCATGTGGGTGTGCAATGATGTTGATTGAGACCCCAATGGTCACCGAGAATCCCAACTGTAGATCAAGGTCTAACACACACACTAGATTAATTTCTTTTCCACACACTAATGCACACACACAATAGATTAATTAGAAGCACACACACACACACACACACACACTCTAAATGGATGCAAAAAAAGTAAGCACACAAACCATTTCTTAAATAGGAGATAAAAGGAATCCTATGCAGGGAGGAATCCTATGCAATAAAGAATCTCACTTTGATTAGAATCCAATCTTAATTAGGGTCCCCTTTTTTGTGAAATTGTAGGATATGGCATCCTCTTCCATGCCCGGCTATCAATCCATACAGGACTTTCTCGCCGAGGGCCTCTCTTACGAGGACGCTTGTGATGCTTATTACTCGCAGTCTTCCTCCCACCAGCCACAATCCACCTTTGGCTTTCAATGGTTCCGAGATGCAGTCCACGACCCTGACCTCAAGAGAGCATATCGGGCCCAGGCAGAGTGGCTATCCTAGCAGCACAGTCTTCTAGGGCGGTACACACCGGCACAGTTGGCTGCCTATGGGCTCTCACCGCTTGCAACAGCGGGCGCCGGCACTCCGATCGTGCAGAGTGTGCCTCCCATAGTGCCTCCCTCCACCTTATCCTCGACTTTCCCGTCACCCGCACCTCCCTCCACCTTGCATTCGCAGCGATCCACGCCCGCACCGTTGAGTTATCCATCGCCTACACCACCCAGCGGTTCGGGCTCGGGCCAGCGCTCTTCCCGTAGTGGTGGCTCACGCTCTCGTCGAGGTAGTGGCTCGTGCTGTTTTGGTGGTGGAGGGGGCAGTGCTACAGATTCACCTCCTCTTACACCCCAACCTCCTCGCTCACCCCTTGGAGCTCCACATGAGGATGAGGACCGTGATGCACCCACCCCGGACGCTCGTGGCTACTACTATTATATACATCGAGGGGGGGAGGTGGATCTAGGTTCCTCTTTGGGGAGGACATTTCGAGGGCACCTTAACGAGCTGATCCACTCGACATACCAAGATTGCTTTAAATCTTTCAAAGATCAGGATCCAGTCGACTTGACGTACATTCACACGACATTGCTCATGCGGTTCCCTAATCCGAAAGTGGAAGATTTCTCTAGGCAGTGGCTTTGAGGAGTACGTTAAGAATTTATTGAAAAATAAGAATTCCAGTGTGCGGAGGGCGGCAAAGCGAACATTTGAATTTGAGGGTCACAACTATCGCCTTGGAAATGTTCACGACGAGGAATGGGAGAAAGCCCAGGGCGAGCTGGAGGACGAGAGAGCGGCAGGTGCTAGGGCGCACACTCGACAAGTGGAGGCGAGGACGCAGCAAACGCCCACGCATTACGGCTCGGGCGGAAAATCAGCATGGAAAGATAAATTTGTGAGTGCGCGTATTTTCATTTGAATTGATTTAATTTATGGTAATAAGGTTAGGTTTGTGACATTTTTTAATTGATATATAGCAAAATATTACTATGACCCGCCCAAGCTGAGAGATCCAGAGATACAGAGAGAGCCACTCAGAATATCAGACATGGTGTTGGCTGTATGAAAACAACAAAATCAATTGCGAAGAATTTGAAAATGCATGTCGTACACTACAGCCTGTAAGTGTGAACTTTTTTTTTAAATGAGTGCATGCAGAATTATGTATCCATTTGTATTAATTAAAGGTTTTGTTGTTTTTTTCTTTTCCAGAGTCAGGAAGTCCCTCGAGAGGTCTCAGGATCCGAGTAGCTCAATCCTCCGAGTGTTTTTGGGCCAGTCTTCTTTTGACCACAGTTGTATAGCCCCCATGTATCGCCTATTTGGGAAATTTTGTAATATCCAATATAATTAAACACTTGATTTTTGCCCAAAGTCTTCTTTTGGCCACAGTTGTATAGCCGCCATGCATCGCCTATTTGGGCAATTTTGTAATGAACAGTTTCTCCAATATAATTAAACATTTGATTTTGGCCCAAAGTTTTGTGCAATGAAATTGTTTTTTATTTATTAAATGTATAGGAAAAAAAAAGGAAAATGACCATTTGGATGGGTCCTACCAAGGACCATCCAAATGGTCATCTGCTTTTGTTTTAAAATACTCGCGTGCGCGATAATGCTTGCGGTAATTCTTGTTGTAACGCCCACGGAAATAAGCACGGAAATATAGCCGGGCCGATTACCGCGTGCATTGCTGAAGGACCATTACTGCGAGCATTGACTCCAGCACTACCGCCTCCGAGATTTTTTGACTTGAACTTTTCCTTTGTTTTTGTGCGTCTATCTGAGCGGTAATGTGCTCCAAATGTCATAGTGTAATAGTAGAAAAACATTCCATTTTTTAATTGTCATGTCTTCCACACTAAAGCTCCTGATGAGCCATTTGGACCGACTACTAGAACACTTCAAAGACCACCTTCCAGGGTACAATTCCAGCACTTTGAACACTGCATCCTACCAACCTGATTGGCTTCTTTTGGATCCTTCTTAGCCTAAGAAACCACCTTAGACATACACCTCCTCAATCACTTTCCTACCCAAGTCCTTCCTACTTGCTTTTGCCCTTTGTCATGCTCTTGTAGACACCCATAGCATTGCATTTCCCACTTTGTATCATTGAACAACTTTGATTGTGCACCAATGTGTACACTTTCTAATGAAAAGTTGCGGTCATTAAATAGATCATTCGTCTCCAATTACTTTTGCTCATTGGGGTTCACATACCACATATGGTTGTGTGTGTGTGTGTGTGTGTGTGTGTGTGTGTGTGTGTGTGTGTGTGTGTGTGCGTGTGCGTGTGCGTGTGCGTGTGCGTGTGCGTGTGCGTGTGCGTGTGCGTGTGTGTGTGTGTGTGTGTGTGTGTGTGAGAGAGAGAGAGAGAGAGAGAGAGAGAGAGAGAGAGAGAGAGAGAGAGAGCGAGAGAGAGATTGAATTATCATCCATAGAGGTCATATATGACCCATGGGACTAGAACAAAACGTTACAATCTTTCTTCCAGGTGAAAGAAATCGATACATATCATTTAAGGATTGAGATTCCATCAAAAGGGTTTAAAAAAAAGAAAATCTAGGGGGGGTCCTGTGAGGGGAGAGATGGATTTAAAGTTCAAAACTCTTGTATAATGGTTTTGCTACCTCGATAAACTACCCATTAACCCTTTTTGTGAGCTTTGTGAATCTTTTTTAGCTCACTTGCTTTAATCTTGATCTAATTCACAGTTAACTTCTTTGTGATCCACAATTTTTTTCCCTTAGTAGGTAGGATTGGTGTAGCAACTTCATCAATTCTTTTTTGTCCTTGAAAGTGAGGATACAGTGCCCAAGTGGCATGCACTTGCATGTGTCATTAATCTTGGAGACAATTTTGGGCTCAATGTTAACTTGTTGAAGGATGTCATTAAGCTTGGCAATCCAAGTGCTTCTTCTAGGCTGTCCTTGTTAGTGCATCATGGGGATTGGAGCCATTCAATCCTTACCTTGAGCACAAGAGATTCTTGGAGTCAACATTCTTGTAAGACTCCTTATATCTTGGTGTCAATCTTCGTATGTGTCGCATACTGTGCTTCCTTCTGAATGCCTAGGACAGATTCACCAAGGGAGGCTTTGACTTGGCAAGAGGGCTTGGATCTCTATTTCTTTTGTGTCCTCAAGGTTACACATGTGTTCCTTGAGTCTTTTATTCTCCTCAATGAGTGTCTGGATTTGGGCCTCCAAGTTTGTGATCCTAGCATCTTGATGGGCCATGGGATTTTTCCTTGGGAGAGTTGTCACCGCAAGAAGACTCTCGTGGGTGTTGAAGATGAGTGTAGCAAATGTTGATATTGAACTTGATGGGCTGCACAAGCAGCTTCAAAAATAAAATGTGTTAAAAATTATCTTGATAGAGCTTCAATGGCGAACTCCAACAGGTCTGATGTTGATAGCTTCAAAGTTCCAGCCTTCTGTGTTACTCTTTGAGCATCCTAGGGTTGTGTTGGGCCTCTGCTTGTGTGAGTTTTCAAAAAGAACCGAGGTGCACATCAGCTCGTGAAGGCCGGGTAGGCAACAAGCTACTCTTGGTTGAAGAGGGAAAGGCTAGCAATGCCATTGCTTAACGTCCCCCCACATGGTTTTCTCTCACCTTGCAGGGATAGAGGAGAGAAGTCAAAGAGGTGAGGCTTCTATTGTTATGACTAGGGTTTGGAGAGAGAGAGAGAGAGAGAGAGAGAGAGAGAGAGAGAGAGAGAGAGAGAGAGAGAGAGAGAGAGAGAGAGAGAGAGAGAGAGAGAGAGAGAGAGAGGAAGAAAAGATCTTGGCACCCATAATCTGATAGAGTGTTTTGATTTATCATAGCACAGTAAGAGAGAGATTTGAGTGCTCCATCATAGCATGAAGAAATAGTGTGCTCCATCCAAAACCCACACACACAGATAAAAGAGAGAGGGGGGAAGAAAGAGAGAGAGTTCCATCATAGCACCAAAGAAGCTAAGCTAGCACCTACAAAAAACGTTGCATTTGAATTTCTTTTCAAGCACGGCTAGGCAACAGGTGTTATACTTTCCAAATGCAATGTTTTCCTTATATTTACTCTAATGGAGTATTTTATTACTCCAAACACATGCAGTTTCTTCATATTCTAACTATTGAGTACATATTTAATGTACTAAGCATAGGATGCGATAAAAAGGCAGAAAAAATCATCTTATTCCTTATGTGTTGATACTACACTCGCCCTTGAGATTCTTGGGAGGCATCAGTAACAATCTTAGATTTTCAAGATTGTTGTGAGACATCATGCAGTTTGCGACTCTCCATAGTCTTTAGGACTAGTTTGTATGTATGAATTTTTACTATGACATTTTAGTTTGGGGGCGTTTTGGACTCCATTGTTGAGTTAGAGTGCATTTGCATGAAAATTTTCATTCTCAAATCGCTAGTTTAGGTGTTGTAGGAGTTGTAGGTTGTGCAGTAAATAGTCTTTCTAATGTATAAAGGTGAAAACAATTACTCGAGTGCATGTATGCATATTGTGGACAAGTCTTTGATAGAGTTATTATTTAATACAGCTATAGGATTTGTGTAGATTCTTAATTTTTTACAGGAATGGAAAATTTAGAAAGAAACATGAAAATTGCTAGTGAGAAATTGATAGAGGAAAACTTCCATTCTTGGAAGTTATTAGGACTACATTGAGGGTGTCAATGAGAAGGCCCTGGAGATTTTAAAAAGGAATGCTATCATTAAGCAAACAAATTTATTGAAGGATTGGCATCAAGGATGTCCTGGTGATGTATTGGCTATTTGCCAATGTATCAAATAGTTTGTTAGTCACATACAATGCCAACTATATAAGAGAAAGGAAGATACAATGCAAGGATGAGTTGAACACAATAAAGTGAGGTGATATAAATCTAAATGACTATACCTTGAAGACTAAGGGTATGTGTGAGTCCCTTACATGCATTGGTGTCATGTTGTATGATGATGATGATAAGGTGGAGGCATGTAGGTGTGGTCTTGGAAATGTGTACAAATAGCTTAAGCCTAGTATTCAAACTTGAGAGAGCATTTCAAACTTCATAGTACTGCCATCACTATTAGTTATTGAGGAAAAGAGTCTCATTAATGTTGAAATTATCTAGATTTTGGTGCACATAGTAAAGTGTGGAGTAAAAATAGGGATTCTCATATGCCTTTGCATTTGTGCATGAACAAGGCTTTGAGCTGGCAGATGTGGCGCTTAAGGTTGAGATGTGCACTTTTTCCTTTGTCTCTCCCAAAGGAGTTTGTACTTTTTTGTTGTTGATCCATCTGAAAGATTCACCTTCAATATAGGTATTGAGGGCAAAAAAAACTCAAGATTTGCATTTAATATAGGTAATGAAGTCAAAAATTGTTTCCTGTGACACTTCAAGGAGTTGGTCGTTCGTTGGAATTCAAGAAATACGATGTCTTTCTTGGAATTAGGGCTACAATGGGAGGAGCAATGGGATATGTTGAAGGTTGAAAGACCTTGCATGGGTTTCCAATCTCCCTTTCCCTCTGGAGTCTCTCTGTGTGAAAGTCACTTGAATAGGTTAAAGCCAAGCAACTTAATAGGGTTGTTTGGGATGCGACCTTATAAATGATGGGTTGCAAGTTATGGGATGCTTAAGGGCTTCAATGTAGAAGGAGAATTGGGCAGATGTTGATGGGCAAGAGCTAGAGCCTGGACGCCTTCATAGTGAAGGTGTAGGGAAACGATGGAGCTGATTGCTCGACATGCTATTAGGCAGTAGGCTATTAGCGCTAAATGGGCGGAGTGGGGCTTGAAGTGTGGGGTCTCAACCTAACTTGTGCAGACATCTCAAATGTGAATAAGTTGTAAAGCATTTAAGTGGCTCAAAAACCTAAAAGATAACACTTTTTTTTGTGCTCCACTATTGCTCTTACTTATGTTGTTCATCTATGTAAATTAGGGAAGCCATTGCCTTCCCCATAGGTGATATTAGAGTGTGGACATAGATCCAAGGCTGGGTGATACCTTCCAAAAGCACCACCGCCTCTCAAAGCACTAACAAATTTGTTGTCTACAACTTTCTCCTACATTTCAAAACGCTACCAATTTTGCAATGTAGCTAAGAACAACATTTCAAAATGCTAACAATTTTGTGAAGTAGCCAATAACAACATTTCAAAACGCTAACTATTTTGGATGTCAGCTAGGCAAAACATTTCAAAATTTTGTTTGAAGTGTTGGTTTTGCCAATTGACAACAAAGAGCATCTCAAGACGCTCTAGCTTGCAGGCATCCCATGGCCAGGATGCAAGTGGAGGTAGTTAATGTTCTTTTTTTCTCGAGCTTTTTTGCTATTATCTTGGTGTCCTTGAAGGACCAATTTTCAATGAGTATTTTCTACACCTAGGTATCAATAAGGATTTTGTGAGTGAGCACTCTTTGCAATTCATCTTTGAGCAAGAAATTTATTGCCAAGGTTATATTGATATCTTCAAGAGTGAACTCGCAGACTTTGCATGCATAGGAGATCTAGATGAAGCTCACATATTTTGTTACCCTTCTTTTAGCGTCTTATCGTGCAAATGTCTAGGGTTTAGACACTACCCTAGTGAAACAAATTAGCCAAAGGTAAGACCTTCCCTACACTCTTGATTGGTCTGCTTGTGTGATGGATGAATCCAAGAGAACCGTGTGTGATGAGTCCTCTAAAAATCACCACGATGTATCTTATGGAGCTGCAATTGAAGGGGGTGGTTGTTGGGGTCTCATCCCAACTTTGATGGTCACCTCAAATATGAATAAGCTATAAATCCTTTAAGAGGCTCAAAATCTAAATGATAACTCTCTTTTTTGTGCTCCACTATTACTCTCGTATAACCAACCTGCTCCAGTTCTTATCGAGCCAATGTGCCAAGCACCCAACGATACAACACTTGTTTACTTTATTGCAAACTAGGGGGCAAGGCCATCTATAGTCAAGTCAATTTCCAAACCAAAAAGTGGAAATTGTCACAACCGTGGAGCGGATGACCATTGAAAAAATGACTATCCTGAACCGGATAAGAATGTGAGACCTATAGAGAGATATTGTGGAGCGTGAGGATGCAATGGGGGACACTTTCCTGAGTCCCTAGGAATCCAGCAAACAAGGGAAAAACTACCTTAAACATAGTTTAGATAGTGTTGAGTAGTTCATTAGAAGGGGAATCAATAATTCCAATTCAAATGATGACTAGGGCACAAACCATGAAAAACAAATAGAAAAATGTGATTGGATCGTAGAAATCTGGTGATTCCTCCAAAAACTCTAGGAAAGAAAGACACAAAAGATACAAACTCAAGAGACAAAAACAGTGAAAGGGGAGATTGAAGGAAAGATACGGAAGGAGAAAGAGGAAAAAATACAGACTCCTTCAACAGACTTTAAGGAACTGGAACCAAAATCGGCTGGATTTCTTCTAATTGACAAAATTTACAAACCAATCAATGCATCTTTGCAAGCTTTTCAAGCTGTACTAAAAGCAGGTCAAACATTGGAAAACCAATGGAAAAACTATCCACGCTTGAAATGAAAGCAGCTAAGTTGGAAGCTTACAAAAACCTCGTGCAAATAACACAAGCCTTGATGGAACAATATAATCTTTAAGAGGAAGATATAGGAGAACCAAAAGAAGCTGATACCAAAATCCTAAGAGAAAAAACAACAGAAAAGAAAAGTTTGGAAAATTGGGAGAACGGGAAAGTACAACCACCTAAATTGAAAGTTCTAGATAGTGAAGAAGGATGGGACGAGGTGCTAATATTTGAAGACGATTGGCCAAACTATCTGTGGAAATGGGTTAAGGAAGCAAAAGATGGCAGTTTGACTCTAAAATCAGCACCACTAGAAGAAATTTGATTTGGCAGATCACTAATGAAACTAGATGAATAGTCATCGTATGGAGATCGGATCAGAATAATGCACCATCTTACTTAGGTGAGAACGAAGAGAAATCAATGGTCTATAGACCAAAAAAGTTGGAAAGGCCAAGACAGACTTTAGATGTGGCTAACTTACAATCCATTATGTCGACACAAATTCAGTGCACAACCACTTTGGGTGAACTGTTGAAAGTGATACCACACCTATGGGGAGATATACAAGCTACCATGGGAAGCATGGGATTCAAAGGAGTATATCAAATGGACCTGGAAAAATTGCAAAAAGAAGAGACACAAGCTAAATTTGTGAAATCAATACCTATGAATAAGGTCGAGGACTATTGTGAAGGGAATGAAGGAAACACGACCCTTCCAGTACAATATAATGAGATAACAACTATGGATATTTTAGACAGTGGAGAAGGCATAGCCATAGCAACCAAAGCTGTTTGGGAAGCTTAGGAAAATCCAACAATTAGACAAACAAGGATGAAAAAGTAATTGATAGATGGACACATAGAGAAACCAATGGGCCTACTAGAAAATGTGATAGTCACCTCCTGCAGGATTGACTACCATCACACTTTTTCCATTGTAGACTTTGTGAAGAAACTTAATTACGATATCATCTTAGGAAGACCATTCATGAGACAAATACAATTAATCTAATACTGGGGCAATGATCATCTCTATCTGAAACAAGTAGGGGCAGTCACTCGAGTGAACTTGAAAGACCATTATTACAAGGATGTCCTGAGGACACCAATACAAGAATTGGACTCTAAATCTTGTGCAAAATTGAACGGTCATCTTGGGTACATAAAAACACTCCAATTTGGATGTGTGGTGCTTCTCAATGAGGAAGCTTACAAGAGAAAGATTTTGTTTTGGATAGAGATGTAAATGACACAGATTACATACCAAAACCATTCCATGAACCTTTATTTGAACCCTTTGAATGGACTCAAATCCTGACCACCATGGATGTATGTATTAATGAATCTGCACCTATATATTTTTGTGATGAGGAGGGCTATGATATAGTCTCCATCCAAATGGTATCAAAATTGAGATGATCGAGGAGAAAAATGTTTACTCTAATTACTATTACAATGCTATGGATGAGTGATAAGAAGAATCCATTACAACAGAGGGATCAAACTCTAAGAAAGAGCAGGAAAGAGCCAAGCTTCTACTCAGAGGAGGGGAAGAAATATTTTTTGAGTTTCCAAACCAACAACAAAGATGCCAACAAATATACTGTAAGAAACGAAACCATAACTTAAGAAAGAAAGCTACAAAGCGGCCACTGGAAACCAAAACTCAATTCTTGATGAAAGTGAACGCAGTGGACTGCAAAGACAAGATCACAGGAAGATATCCAAACGTGAAGCATGCAAAGATACAACACCAAATGGAACCAAGGTCAATTAAGCCAAATAAAATTAAAGGGAAAGAACCTGTGATGACCAAAATGAAGCAAAAAGCAAAATACCAAAGAACTGAAATGAACCTTGAAGGAAGTATGGACCACAAAAATGGAATCAGACAGTGAAAAATCGGGAAAAATTAGTGTTCCAATGCATTATAAGAAATACACTTTACAAGATCGTAGGATCATTGTAGAGCAACCCTTCAGACAATCAACAGAACTGGAAAAGTCCTATGAAGGGTCAGAAAACACCAAAATAAATTGACCTTTGAGCCTGGAGAAGATCCAAAACCGGCATACATAGCCAATGATCTATCGCAAGAAGAAGAGGAGATTCTCACGAGAACATTAAGAGAGTACATGGATGTGTTTGCATGGTCTTATACAGATCTCAAAGGTGTGGATCTTGCCATATGCCAACACACTATCCCTATGAGAGTTGAAACTAAGCCATGTAGACAAAGACCATACACCTATAATGAAACCTTTGCCAAGAAAATCAAGGAAGAGATAGAAAAACTCAAGGAGGCTGAGTTTATCTATGAAATAGAATACAATGATTGGGTATCACCAATTGTAGTGGTGCTTAAAAAGAATAAAAAAGTTAGAGTGTGTGTAAATTTTAAAAAGATGAACTCCACCACTATACGCGATAACTATCCTCTTTCCATCACTGATCACGTACTAGAACAAGTAGCTGGCAAGGAAGCCTATAGCTTTTTGGATGGCTTCTCTCGATACAACCAATTGACATATCAATCCCAAGGACCAACATAAAACGGCCTTCCACATGGAGTGGGGAATTTTTTCTTATCAAGTAATGCCTTTCGGATTGACCAATGCACCAACAACATTCCAGAGGTTAATGAGCCATGCCTTTAAGGAGTATCTATGGAAGTTCTTGGAAGTCAAAATGGATGATCTTTGTGTGCACTCCACAGAACGAGAAAGTCATTTCAAACATTTACGATGTGTCTTTGATAATGTTGTTTAAATATAGGATTTTCTTAAATCTTCAAAAATGCAATTTTATGGTTAGACAAGGAAAAATCCTTGGACATATTGTGTCAAAAAATGGCATAGCCACAGATATGGAAAAGGTGGCAATGATCACGGAAATGGCTAGGCCAACAATCTTCAAGGAAGTACAAGCATTCATGGGACATTGTGTGGTTACTATCATAAATTTATCTACATATATATGGTAGTTGTTGAACCTATATATAGCCTAATCACACACTTCAAATGGACTAATGAATGTGAGGAATCCTTCCAAAACCTTAAGCAAGCTTTAAGCTTAGCACCAATGCTGAAAGCTCCAGATTGGAACAGAGTGTTCCACTTACATGTTGATGCTTCAATTTATGCCATTGATTGCATCTTAGCCAAGCCAAGAGAAGGAACAATGGATTTTCCTATCTCTTATGCTAGCAGACAATTAAACCTAGCAGAAGAAAAACTATACAACCACATAAAGAGAAGGTCTTGGTATGGTGTATTCATTCCAAAAAAAACAAAATTAGTTCTTAGCCAAAAAGTTTATCTTCTTTGTAGACCATCAAGCTTTACTCTACTTTGTGAATAAGACATACAATACCAATAGGATAGTAAGATGATTTATCATCCTACTTGAATTTGATTTCACGGTTGTGGTCAAGTTATGGTAAAAAAAAGGCACGACTCAATAGCGGGAAGATCACCTATCCAAACTCACCACGGGAGAAGCACTTAAAGGGGTAGATGATGACTTACCCAATGCATAGCTATTCTCTATGGAAATGATTCCATGATGGTCAGAAGAACTTGTGTCTTTAATGACTATACTAACAAGTGGATTCTCAAATACCAATTCCTATCACACCACGATTGACTGAGCAATTTGCTCTATATCAATCATCGGCCAGAAGATTGTATCGTAAAAACAAGGATGGAATCCTGCTCTTGTGCAACAATCTTGAAGAGCAAGATGCCTACTTGAGTCAAGCTCATACCACAATCATAGTTCTACACTTTTCGCGAGACCAAACCCTACAAAGACTAACCTAGTTGGGTGTTTACTGGCCTACCATGAAGAGGGATGTTCATCACTACGTGAATGATTTCTCTCAATATAAAGAAAGACCCGCCATACCCATGCCACATTATTCCATATTTCAGCCACACCCTAGTGGAGCATATACCTGGTTGAGTATTTGACCAACAGAATATTCCCAGAAGGCATGAGGAAAAGATGTAAAAGAGCCATAGAAATTGAGGCGGCCAACTACACAATGATTGTAAACCAGCTCTATGGACACGAGAAAGATCAACAGCTTAGGCTTTGTGCCAATGAAGAGGAATACCTTCCTATAATGGAGCAAGCTCATGCAGGTCTAGTCGGGGGTCACTTCTCTCATGAGACCACAACCAAAGCTATATTGATGGTAGGAATTTAGTGGCCAACTTTATTTTTTGACATGAAATAATTTGTTCAACGATGCAATGCATGCCAACGAGCAAGGATGCCAATGAGAATGGTTAACATGCCACTACAACCTATGATGGGAGCATGCGCATTTGCTAAATGGGATATAGACTTTGTAGGTCCAATACAACCACCAACTTACAAAACTCAATCACAATATATTATTGTGGCAATAGATTACTTTACCAAGGGGACTAAGGCACAAGACACCCGAAAGAATGATGCATAAACGACGGCTGCATCATTCATGTACAAATGCATATTTACTAGATACAGAATTCCTATTGAGCTTGTGAGTGATCGTGGATCGTATTTCTTCACTGAGGTGATAGAATATCTACTGGATGAGTTCAAGGTAATTCATAACAAATCTGCACCCTACCACCCCCAAGCAAATGGTCAAGCAGAACATACAAACAAAATTTTGAGCTCTATACTAACCAAATTTGTTAGTTCAGGCAGAACGATTGGGAAATGCATCTTCACTTTGCCTTATGGGCTTATCAATTTCCTTTAAAACGGCTTTGAACACTAATCCTTTTAACTTGGTATATGGCCTGGATGCAATATTGCCTATGGAGTTCTTATCACCCACACTTGCAACTGAGTTGGAATGGAAAGGACATGAGTTGTCAAAATGACTCAAGGACTTAGAATGCCTAGATGAACAATGTTTAGCGGCCATTGCCTATACATACGCAAAAAAACAGAAACAAAAGCAATTGTTTGACTCGCATTTGTTGACTAAAGTTTTCAAGCCAAGGGATTTAGTCCTAGTATACTCATTGAAACAACATATACCCAAATTCAAGAAAAAAAACATGGTTCTTTTGTAATTGAAGATGTTTCACCAAGTGGGGCTATCAAGTTAGCCACGGTAGATAGAGAAATAATGGAAAATTGGATTAGTGGATGCGACTCCGCAAATACAACCTTCCCTTAACTAATGAACTTCTGCAGAGAATGCATGTGTCAAAAGAAAGGAATCTTAAACAAAAATAGGTTACTGAGGAGGCTCAAGAAGAAGCTCCTATTTAAATTCTCAAACGAAAAGCACTAAGACAACCTATTCTCCAAGTTGTACCACTCAGTACCCTCTACGTTCAACGCTTAGCAGAGGATGAGGTAGAGAGGATGAGGTAGAGACTGATGATGAGTGGGTAGATGGTCTTGATATGCAAATCAATGTGAGTCTAAAAAACAATTACAAAGTTAAAGCTTTAGCAGATACAGGGGCCCGAGTCAATGCGGTCAACTATTCCACTTAATGCAAAGCAACTACCCAACCACTTGAGTATTGTCAAGCCACAGTCAAGGGCTGCAACCAGAGAGTCACTCCAACCTTAGTGAAAATCAACTTGAATATTATGGCTCATGGATTCTCTTGCCTGCATACTTTCATATGTATAGCGGATGAACACGTTGGAAAGGGAGAAGGGGGAACAAATCCAGCACACACAATGTTTGCCTCTCTATAGCCTAGGATACATTCCACACCCCTAACCACACAGAATCACAATTCAGACAACACACTAGTACTGGCTAGACACCTCTTGCACACAATTCAGCTCACACATCTGGTACACAAGCAATTGATACCACCTTCCCAGATTCCTACCCGCTTCACACGCTTCCACAACCCAAATCCACTCTCACCCAAATCCACTCTCTCTCTCTCTCACACACACACATACACGGTCCGGGGGGCACACTGCCAACGCACACCGGCACCACTCACCCTAGAGACAAGACGAGACGAGAAGGAATAGGTGGACATGAGAAGGAATAGGTGGACATAAACGGCACAAAAAAAACAATCTGGCAATGATGGCTATCCCTGCTTCAAAATAATCTCAATACACAATCTTCGAGAGCCACACTCTGGGCGTTTTTGCTACCTGCTGAGCACCCACTGTTCCACTCTATGGATACATGACCTAAACGGTTTCCAAAGCAGGAGATGAAGCACTCGTTGACTTCTCTTTGACATACACCCCAAACTCCAGCTCTTCAAGCTCTCCTTGATGATGACAGCCCCGCGTTGGACTCCTCAACCCTTGGTGACTCCCTGCAGTAACCCCTTTGGCTTCCTAATCGGCCCTCTTCATTGCTCGAAGACGACGACCTCAACTCATGCTTCTCATTCTTGGCCTTAACTCGCCATCGTTGGCAGCCCATAAGCCCTTGATTCCTCTATAGTATCACCTTCTTACACGCAAAAGGTAGCCATTTGTCTTCAATCCCCCAAGGCTCTCCTCATGATGGCGCTCCTTGCACACCTCTGCAGCCTTTCAACTACCCCAACACAGCCTTCATGCATGCAATTGGCCATCCCTAAGGCAGCCCACGCTCCTCCTCATGCAAGTGTATCAGCCCCTCCCATACTCTTCAGCCCCGACTTGGCGGCCCTTCTCTGCGACCTGCCCCTGCTCTCCGCCCTGCACTTCCCATGCCGTTTTTTTGCTCACTATTGAGCACACCTTATATGGAAAACTCCTTTGTTTGCTTCCACCCCTTCACAGCGTGAACATGCATGGTGTTTCTCTCTTGCACCAGCCTCCCCACCGCGTTCTGAATTACCTGGCTTCACTCCCTTGCAGGCTCGAGCCACTGGCTGCCCCCCATCCTCCTGCCGCCCTCGGCTCTCCTCCTCTTTTGGGTCATGCAGTCCGCCACCTCCTCACGTCCTCAGTGGCGCTGACCTGCATCCCCTTCTTGACCCTCCTCGCCACCTTGCTTACTCTCTGTCTTCAAGCAGCCCACCTTCTCAGGCGGCCTCACTCATTCCTGCAATGACCCTCCTCCTACTGATGGCGGCCCTTCTCTTTTGTCATGGCCCCCTCTCCTTCCCCTCCTGTCTACTCTCATTCCTTGCATGCACTCCCAGGTGGCACCCAAGCCCGCAAACCTCTATCCAACTGGCCCTCGCTTGTCTGCAAGTGGCGGCCCTCTCTCTCATGAACTGCAGCTCCCTTCAGGCAAGAACTGAGCTTGTCAACCAGTTTGGCAACCTTACCGTGCAGAAGAATTCATTTTTCTTTTTTTTGCTGTTAACTCCAAGGCTTTACTTGTAAAAAATCTTGCTTAGCCCCACTTCACACGTTCACCATGATTCTCTCTTGAACCAAGAGAATGGTTATGCTTATGGTTGGCCGCCTGCTTCAAGTCCGCGTACATACCATAGCGCTATCAAAACAAAGCTCCAAGTCTTCATGGCCGTAAATAAACTACTTCGACTGCCAATCGAGTTAAGCTTCCACTCCTTGACATATGTCTGAAGTGGAGACTTGCTAGCCATCAACCCGCAAGTACCAAAAGAGCTCCAGCTTGCCAAATTGGAGTACCCATTCTGCATACATAGCAAGTCTCGCTTTGGAGATAGAATCCATCGATCCTTGGCACCTTCAAGCTCCCGACCAGCAGAGTTGGACAAGCATCTTTGACCTACAAAACACCACATATGGCATACATACCCTGGCAAGTAGAGTCTCTTGCAAACAGCTCGATCAAAATCCCATATCATAAACTTCATAACACCTCTATCAAGCACCCCTTGCCTCATTCCCAAGCTTGTGATATCAACACTTGCTCCTGTCACCTGTGATAGGAAGAAACAATTGCGTTTTCGACTAAAGAGTAGTCCATCTCTATGTACCTGTCACCTGGCTCCATCAAATAATTGCCCAATGTACCTATCCCTTGCCTGCAAACTGCAATGCCCGGGCTTCTTGCACTTCCATAGGTCGACCATCCTCAACTGTATCAACGTGAATGAGAACCTAATATTAGGTGTTCCCGTGGATGAGAACCTACAGAGCATTTGTGGACTGGGATGCCAAAATTCTAGAGCTCACACTCAAAGGAAGACAATTAAAAGTACCATTTTCCTACAATAAAGAGGAATGGAAGGAAGCTTTAGGTGATTCCAAATCAAATGAGCATGAGTCATCGACCACAATTACAACTACAGTTCCAATAAAGACTTCTACTACTCCACCAATGCAGGGAGCCAGGCAAGTTTGGATACACAAAAATCAATTCGTCAACCAATCTCAGCAAATCTGGGTGCCCAAAAGTTTTCTATGCACCACCAACAACCATAAGAGCAAACAATTGTATCCATCTTTTCAACAAGCACCACCACTACTAAAGAAGAAATGGTTATGGAAACCAAAGGAGACACGTGCAATTCAGTTAAGAAGACCAACTACTCAAAGCAGACAAGTCAAGATCCCACTACAACTCAAACCAGCATCCATCAGGTACAAGTGGATACCTAAAGTCAAACCACCAACTACGATTAGACCCATCAGCTCCAGTCAGAACACAACAGACGGTACATATCGTACCATAAAATAACGTGCTCAAGTTCTACAAAGTTTACTCTTCAAGAGAGTTTAACCACAACATACCTTGCCAGCAAAAACCCTTGAGTACAATACTCAAGACCCACCTCTTGCACAGCATAGTGTGCTTAACTCCATGACATCAATAGCATTATAGGGCCAATCAAGGCCATGCATAGACACGACTTTGCAAGCTACGCACTACACAACCGGAATACTAGCAAGCTGAAGCAAGGAGGGGGGGAGACAATCTAAAAATGGACAAAACATATCATTTTACGGAAATGTTTTGAAGTAATTGTATGTTAACGTACGATCTTTCTTGAATAAATTAGTTGATTGCCCATGCAACACAATGATTGGGGAATGAAATGAGTTAATTCCTTGGTATGTTATACATAACCGCCAAAAACCATAAATAGTGCAATTTTCACTTGTATTGTGTGTTTTTTGGTCAAAATCATTATAAAAATAGAGTAATCCACAAACATATGGCCAAATAATAAATTTAGAAGTGTTTTAGTATTTTTTTAGTATAGGATGGAATTTTTAAAGCAGTTAGATTAATTTTCCTTTATTTTTGCTAATAAAAGGTAATAAAAGCAAAGAATGTAAAAATAATAATGAGCAAGAATATCAAAATTGATTTTCAACTTCAAACACAAAATCGCAAAGTTCAATGGATGGCCAAAAAAAATTGAAGCAAATTCAATTACAAAACTCGGTGACTACTTCAACTCACTAGGAGAATGTGACAAAAAGGTCCAAGGATATCAATTTTTAGAAAAATTTTATTCAAGCATACTTTGACAGGCCTATTAAACTCAACAGGTAGGCATTGGACAGGGGGTGTCGAAAAAGTCCAGGCATGTGTAGCTCCTTGGGCCATATTTCCTCTCATTTGCATTCTAGCCGTTAGGGGAAGAGCTCCAAGTTGTGGATTTTGGTGACCTTTCACACTATTGTGTGTCCTACTTGTCGTCTCTTCCTCACTCCAGCCATGAGGGGTAAGTTGCTAACTATGTCTAGAAGCATCTTGGATATCACATTGTCAACCACATGAGCAGTAGGAGACACAGATACATAGACCGATCTGAAAAAAAATTGTGATCAAAACCATTCACACCAGCTATACCTTACCTCCATAAATCACCAAAAGTAAACAAGAGGCTCTTCACCACTAGAGCAACATAATGCTAGGGTCAAAGTTGCAAAGAGTCCCTTAAAAAATGACCTATTATCTTAGACGTGCTGAAGATAGAAGACCCAGGATGGGAACCAAATTTCACAAACCTGTTGAGGCTACCATGTTAGTGATTTCTGGAGAGTTAGGGGTGAAATGAAGGTCGAGTCATTACTGAACAGCAAGATGACCATATCCTCACCGTAAAGCGACATTTTGCGTCGGAATGCAAAATATTGATCCGTTTAACCTCAAACTTGAAGGGGGCACTCTACACCTTACAACGGAACCTTATCGACCTTCAGTGAGCAAACATGCTAGTGAATAAAGTCTCCATGTCAAGCTCGGCTCAAAAAGAAATTGTCGACTTGGTCGGAGACTCAAACAAGTGCAAGAAACACAACCAAGGGCTTCACCCTACCTAATTAACCTAGTAGAGGCTATATGGAGCAAGATTAGGGCCTAAAATGCGTTAATTCATAAAAATCATCTTAGGTGCACCGAAGATAATTTGTTAGGATGGAAGCACATTTTGTACACACACTCACCTGGTATGACTTCCCTACCCCTCACAAAGCCCACATCACACTGGAGATAAACAACTCCGCCTCAAATACCAGCAGAGTCTTGAGCAGCACTAAGCAGGTGACTGGATTGGTCTTACAAAATCTATTCCCCATTTTGTGAAAGCACGTGCTCCCATCATTGGCCTTAGTGGCATGTTATCTACTCTCATCAATATTGGCATTCGTGCCCTCTGACATGTCACATCTCCTTACAAATTCTTTGGCATTAGCAAATAATGTTGGCCACCATATGCCTATCATTAGAATAGCTCTCGCACTGGTATCACTAGAAAAGTGTCCTCCTGCTAAACCTGCATGTGTCTGCTCTAAAAGCAGGATGTATTCATCTTCGTTGATGTACAATCGTAGATGTTGATCTTTACCCCTTTTATAAAGTTGGTTTTCAATCAAGGCATAGTCATTCGCTTTTGTTTCTATAGATCTTTGGTGACGTTTACTCATGCTCTTAGGAAAACTTAGAATATCCTTTAAATAAGCAACCAGGTAGTTGCTCCATTTAGGAACAATTGATACCTGTAACATGGTTACATGAGGAATTGGTACCTTTTTTGGCATTGTAAACATTGTTTTACAAATGTATGAACATCTCCCCTCATCGTTTACCCCGGTATACACCCAAGCTCACTGAGGGCCGCTTTTCAAATTTTTGAACCACCTCTCTCTTGGTATGTACTTGATGGCAAGGCTTCAAGGCTTCGTGGAGGATGAGGGACTTGATCACTTTAAATCAAAAGTAATCTATGTATTTATTTGTGTACATAGCTATGTTTTTGACAAATTTGGATCTTGGAAATAAGGAAAGGTAGGAACAAACCCTATGAAAAAGAAAAATTCATTGGATGTTGATTCTACCTGACGATCACTACAGGTAAAGAATAAGAGTCACTAGTGAAAGGGAGGAGAATCTTATGCATTATGGAGTTGGAGTCAACAAAATATTATCAAATTCAAGCATAACTCACTTGTGGACACAAGGCTTGCACATGCAGTCAAGAGGGGACCACCTGGAAGACTTTTCGAACGAAAAAGACGGACACATATTTCTGTGGAATTTTTCTCTATTTTTTTTATTCCAAATTGGAAAAAGTTTTCAACAGCAAAGTTGTAGGCGTTGGGCTGATCTTTTCGCCCCTGTTTTTTTATACTTTTTGGAGCTATGGTTTGGTAGGTATGGACAAAATGCTGGATCCTATCTGTTCACATGGGAAAAAGTCATGGTTATCGAACTCCACACACATAATTTCTTATAGGTTTCTCTCCATTATTGCTTGATTTTCTCTTAATTTATCAAGATTCACTCAAATATTATAAGGAATTTCTTGGATTTAAGCTATGGAAGGAGGCATGGAGACAAAGCTTGCCATGATGAAGGTGATTAGGAGGAAATTGGTCAATAAGAAGCACACACTGAGCTCTCTCATTGGTGGAATGCCCCTAATTGAGGTTACTTTGTATTAACCCCTCTTGCTCGTAATCACTCTCTTTGCCTATAAAAGGAGGCCTCCTCTTTTGTAAACACAGAAACACAATTAAGCTCTAGCACTTACGCTCTCATGTGTACATCCTTATGTATGCACCTCTTTGCACACATAGTTCTACTATGGCGTAGTATTGGTTATGGTCCTTCGTTTTGGTTTCTTAATGACCAAGAGGTTAGAGTTACCATGCACACATGAGCTAATTGTGAGATGTTAATTATGTTAATTATGTACAATTCCTCTCGTAAATTTTTCTATGGTGTCCATGAAGCCTATATAAATGAATCTCTAATGATCTCTTCCTCTCTCTCTCTCTCTCTCCTTCACTCATATCTTCCTTGTGTATGGTGTTTATGAAGCCTATATTAATGAGAATCTAGTGATCTCTTCCTCTCCCTGTCTCTCCTTCTCTCACATTCTCCTTGTGTCATATGCCAACCCCTTACCATGCGTCCTAGCCACATTCCAAATTAGGTGGTGCCCCTATTTTGTACTTCTCATGATGAGGCCATCGTGCATAGTATTGGTGTAGAGGCCATCGAGTCTTGTGTATCCGCCTCTCATTTGGTGCCCCCATGGAGGAAGGCTTTGCAAAGACCTTCAGTCGACAAAGAGTAGTGATGCATGCCATCAATCATGTATGAGTGGTTACAAGAGTTTTCAAATTAGAAGACCAAAGAAGAGGAGATTGTAGAAGCACTCAAGGCCTTCATCAAAGTACTACTACCAGGTTATAGCGTCATCGATATTCAAGAGGTAAGCTCCCTATCTTGCATTATTCATGCTAATTGCAAATCAAGAGCATTAAGAGGGAAGGTTAGGGAATATCATCACTGTTGTCAACCAAAGCATTTTGTCAATGAGTGCCGACAGAGGAGGTGAATAAAGAACAGTGAGTTTTGCTTTTGAGAACTGCATCAGCACTCTCAAATCGGTCAGATTTTTGTAGCACCAAGTGTTTTCTCTCCAATGGTCAGAGAAGAGTCATCAACTACATCAACCACAAAGCCTAAAGCATTTGGTGGAAGCAAGTGGGCCTACGCTCTCTCTAGGCCTAGAGAGTTCAAGTCAATACGACCACCCAAGCATCACCGCCGCATACAAAATGGAAAGCGAATTGAGGTAGACTCTTCTCACTCATTCAATTTTGAATGAAGTATGGAGGATTATGTGGGCTTCAACAAGAGGTAGAGGCCTGTGGTGGTGAACATGTCACATCATTAACACTTAAGGTATGAAACTCTAGTCTTCAAAGCCTTGCCCTACACCCAACATGGATAATAACAATAGGCCAAAAGTCTTTCCTTTCCGTTTCTTGCAACACATGCATGTAAATGTGTACATTGATAGGAAGATATTCTACCAGCAAAAGATTGTTTTCCTATTCGGGGCAAATATGCTTGATGAAATCCTTAGATTCCCACGTCCCATCATCTTGTCTATTCTTGATTACTACCACTCTTTTGATGTAAGCATCTTTATTTTATTCTAGTCTTGCACTCCTCTTAGCTCCTGCTCAAGTTTTCCACCCATGTATAAACCTTTATGAATCACTAAATCATTCCAAAAAAGAAAAATTTATAGTTGTCTACTCATTGATTTATACCATGGCAAGTGTCTCTTTTCCCACATTCAGTGGTAAGAAGGGAGAAGACATCACCACCAATTTTTTGGATAACTTTGACATTACTTGTGTGGTTTCCAACAAGGATGACGATGCCTCATGGCTATGAATCTTTCCTCTACTGATGAAAGTAGAGACCAAGTCTTGGTACAATGCTTTGTCCCAAGCTACCAAGGATGCATGGGACTTACTACGTGCTGCATTCGCGAAGAGGTTTGGTGGAGGCACAACCTCAAAAAAGTTATGGCAGTTGTTGACAGAGTTAAAGCAGTGAAGTCTCCTAGAATATGCCACTTACAAATCCAAGTTTGTAGATTTGTGGGAGCGATGGGTTGCCTCACTAGAGGAAGGTAAAGGAGTGCCTAATTTCTTGAAGAAGGATCATTTCATTGCTGACATGTGATTGCCACTTAGAGAGAAGGTAAAGGGGATATTCCCTACAACGTATGAATTGCAGTGGAAGTAGCCCGCCTTAAAGACAAGAAGTTGCACATGCAAGCAAGAGTTAACAATTCAAAGGAATCAAGATCATTCCATCTAACCCCAATAATTGCAACAGCTGCTCAAAGAACCCAACCACAAGAGGCATCAGAAGAGTAGCAAGACCTGTTGAGCCGCATCACTACTCAATTGGAGAATCTATCTGTGCATTTGGTGCAACAAGGGCATGCAAAAAACCGCAATCAAGATCAAGGGAGAGGACAACAAAGCCAGAACCAAGAGTACCACTGCAACAAATGTGGGAAAGATGGCCATGGCATGTATTACTACCCACACTGAAGGAGGAAGAATTTCAATAGAGGAGCCAGACAAAAACAAATTTCACCATCGAGAGCAAGACCACCACCATCGAGAGCAGCACAGCAAGCACCACTCATGAAAATCCTACAACAACCCATTCAGCCACATCCACCACCATCACCACAACCTTTCATTCCACCCTTACCCCCACCACCAGTTGGCAACCAAGCAGTAAGTGTCATTAGTCTTGAAGGTAAGGGAAAGGAGAAAGTGGAGGATGATATCAAAGGAGTAGCAAAAGGTAAGACCAGGATAGAAGAGGTAGACACCATGATATTTAATCACTCTAGACATGAGTAAGCTTCACCAAGGAAAGAAGAGATAAAGGTCAAGGGAGAGTCAATTAAGAGGAAGTCTGAGCCACGACAAAAAACTGGCATTTTAGATCTCACAATTAGAGAGTCTATAGAATCTTGTGATGTTGTGAGTGATATTTCTAATTAGAGCACGAGCATACCTAAGGGCGAGGGCTACCCAATTATCTTAGAGAGACCATGGCTCGTGGCCATGAGAGCAAATCAATATTTGGACACAGGAATTCTCAATAAGCAAGCTAGAAAGGACAAGGATATCCCATACAACATGAAGGCCAGTAAGCAACAAGGGATGGACCTAGAGACTAGTGCACTCTCTAGAAAATCTACTACAACATCACTGGAGGAATCTACAACAACAAATAATAGTGACAACTCTTGAAATCATGGGTCTCATTCTCACTGATCACAACAAGGTGGATCCACCAGATATACAGTTGCAAGAAGGAAGCATGAAGTCTTTTGCACTACCCAAATTAGAGGAAGCTATTGGAGACAAAAGTGGGATGGTTGTTACCAAGGAATGGGACTGTGAAATTCACCCTAGGGAGATTCTTAAGAAAGTGGATGCAGTGGAAACTTATTGAAAATCTAGCTTTGGCAACCTAGATGTAAAAATTGTGTTTGATCATACTATGTTAAATGCATTTAAGAAAATATTTAGAGAAACCTTAACACAAGGGATGGTCATAAGGGTCACAAAAAATGTTAGGAAATAAGACGTAGCTAAATAGATATTTGAGTAGATTACTTAATGGAGAGAGATAGATTTCACACACAAGAGATTATAGAGTAGAGAGAGAGAGAGTACACATGATATATGTGGTTCACCCAATGTGGGCTACATCCACGGGAAAGCAACCACTCATTGGCTTTAGTACTTCAAAACAAGAAGTAGTTTACAAAGGGATTATACCCTTAATATAGCTCCCGCCTTGCTTCACTCTCACCACCTCACACCCACCTTGTTGCATCGACTTTATACTATAAAATGTGTGTATAAATGGCCTCCTTCTATAGGCCAAAAGTGATGCCCTCTCTCATGGGAGGCAGCCATGTATAGCCGCCCTTGTGTAGATAAGTCCAAATCGGACCCTCCAATCCGCCCATGTGTGTTCGCCCTTGAGAAGACAAGTCGGCTTTTCAACTCGGCCACTGGCCATTGAATTCGGCCACCGGCCATTGACTTCCGACCATCGGCCACCGGCCAACCGTCCAATCGACCGATCATTTTTTGACCACTTTATGGTCGCCGTCTGGTCATAATATTGCAGCAAAAGGAATATTCCGTGCGGGTGAAAATTTTGGTTTTCGGCGAGTGATTTTATTTTTTGGCGAGTTATTTTTCTTCACGCACGATGACTTCTCCTTATAATGGGGCCTTACAAATGTGCGTTTCTAACACAAAAAATTACAAGGGGTAAATCAGGCTCCATACTTAACAATCTCCCACTTGGAGACTGATCTCCAAACCAAACATGTGACTGCTTTCCATCTTGGATTCTTATCCTTGAATGCCGATTGAAGATGATAAAAAGCTCAACTTCTCCTTGTTGACCACCTTTGTAACATGTCTACAGGATTTTCAATTGTATGCACCTTTCCTATCTTTAGTTGTCCCTCTTCCAAAAGAGTGCGTATGAAGTGATATCTCACCTCAATTTGCTTTGTCCTTGAATGAAAGGCTGAGTTCTTTGCAAGATGGATAGCGCTATGGCTATCACTCTACAAGACACAATTGTCTTGTTTGAATCCAAGCTCTTCTAAGAATCTGCATGTGAAGCCACAGATTTCTTTGCTTGCCTCCGTCATTGCTACATACTCTGCTTCTGTGGTAGAAAGTGAGACCATTTTCTACAGCTTTGAAGCCCAGCTTACTACTGTGCCTCCAACCATGTAGACATAGCCCGTAGTGCTCCTTCGAGTATTTTTGTCACCTGCTATATCTTCATCAGCATACCCTTGAAGAAAAATATCAGTTCCTCCACAATACAAATCATTTGTTGTTGTCCCTCTTAGATACCTAAGTATCCACTTCACAGCTTGCCAATGCTCTTTACCTAGGTTGTCCATGAACCTACTCACAACTCCCCCTGCATGTGCAATGTCTGGCCTTGTCCAAATCATAGCATACATTAGAGAACCTGTCGTTGCAGCATATGAAACTTTAGACATATAGGCTTTCTTCTCTTGTGTCTTTGGACACATATCCTTCGTTATTTTAAAGTGACCAGCCAAAGGTGTAGAAACTGGTTTTGCATTTTTCATTGCAAACCTTTCTAGTACCTTCTTGATGCAATCCTCTTGAGATAGCTTTATTCTCTTCTTCGTCCTATCCCTTGATATTTTCATACCAAGTATCCTCTTTGCAGCACCTAAATATTTCATTGAAAAAGATTTAGACAGCTCCTCTTTTAGGTCTTTGATGTCCTGCATGTTAGTACTTGCAATCAACATGTCATCAACATACAACATTAGGTTGATGAATTTCCCATCTCCCAAATTCTTTGTGTAGACGCAGTGATCCAAGTTGCATCTTGTGAATGCATGATCCAACATCCATCGATCAAACTTCAAGTACCATTCTCTTGATGCTTGTTTAAAACCATACAAGCTCTTTTTTAATCTGCAAACCATTTTCTCCTTACCTTTTACTTCATACCCCTTTGGTTAAAGCATGTAGATTTCCTCCTCTCTAAGTCACCGTGAGGGAATACCGTATTTACATCCATTTGCTCGAGATTTAGATCATGAGCAGCCACAAGGCTTAAGACAAGCCTAATTGAGTTCATTTTTACAAGAGGAGAAAATATTTCATTGAAGTCAATACCTTTCTTTTGAGAAAACCCTTTCACCACAAGCCTAGACTTGTACCTTTTCTTCCCACCTTCTTCTTCCTTCAGCTTGTACACCCATTTGTTTTGAAATGCCCGCTTACCTTTAGGCAACTCAACCAACTCCCATGTTTGGTTGTGATGTAGTCCATCTCCACTTTCATGCTCTTTGTCCATTCTTCTTTGGATTCGTGTTGCATAGCTTCTTCGTATGATTCTGGCTCTCTAGAATCTGAGATCAAGAGATGATTGAAGGAAGGAACAAACCTTTCTGGAGGTATACTTGCTCTTGTAGATCTTCGGGGAATAGGTTGAGGCTCCTCAATTGGTTGCTTTTGTTGCACATTGTCACCGTTTGTAGTCCTTGAGTCTTCACCGTCCTCAAGCTCCATGTGTTGCTCACCTGTTTTTTTTTTTTTTCTTTCCAAGTAATCTTTGAACATATTTTGTTTGTTAAAAATTACATCCCTACTCCTTAAGATTTTACCATCTTCAGGATTCCATAGGCGATACCCAAAGTCACCTTCTCCATAGCCAACGAAGAAACACTGGACTTTGCATCTAGCTTTGATCTTAGGCTTCTATCTATGTGCATGAAAGCCTCACACCCAAACACTTTGAGAAATACATAATTCACCGGTTTACCTATCCATGCCTCTTCTGAAACTCTCCCATCCAATGCCGTTGAGGGTGACCGGTTGATTAAGTACACAGACGTACTTACAACTTCCGCCCAAAGCTCAAGCGGTAGGCATGCATGTAGCTGCATGCTTTGTGCTCGCTCTATGATTGTCCTGTTCATCCTTTCTGAAATCCCATTTTGTTAAGGTGTCCTTGGGGTTTTCCTTTGCCTCCGAATGCCATTGCTATCACAAAAGCTTTCAAAAGCTTGGCTGCAATATTCACCTCCATTATCGGATCTGAGGCATTTAACCTTGGTACCTGTTTCATTCTCCACAAAGACTTTCCACCTTTGAAATATGGAAAATACTTCAGACTTATTCTTCATGACATAAACCCATGTTTTTCTAGTCGCATTGTCTATGAACGTTACATAGTACAATGAGCCACCAAGTGATGGTGTACTTGCAGGACCCCAAACATCAGAATGAACCAACTCAAGTATTTTATTTTTTCTTTCATTTCCTGATTTTTGAAATTTTACCCTCTTTTGTTTACCATAAACACAATCTTCACAGAACTCTAAGTCCACTTCTTTCAAACCTGGTAGAAGCTTCTTTGTTTGAAGGATTTGCATTCCTTTGGCACTCATATGCCCAAGCCGGTAGTGCCACACCGCACTATCAACTTTTGTAGTTGCTGCACAATCAGAAGGTTGCTCGCTAATAGTACACAAGTAAAGTGTACCGACCTTTTCTCCCTTGGCAACCACCAAAGATCCCTTTGAGATCTTCCACTGTTTGTTTCCGAATGCAATGTTGTGACCTTCATCGTCCAATTGTCCTGTAGAGATCAATTTTTTGCGAAGAGAAGGAACATGCCTAACATCTTTAAGCTTCCATTCATTTCTGTTAGAAGTTTTGACAGAAACTGTACCTTTACCGACAATCTCACAAGCTTCATCGTCTCCCAAGTATACATACCCAAAATTACCTTTGGTGTAATCTTGGAAATGTTGCTTGTGTGGTGTCACATGGAATGAAGCCCCGGAATCTACTATCCAGGAATTAGACACATTGTCTAATGAGAGAATTAGAGAATCTTGCTCTACTTTACCTGCCACATTGGCCTCCGATGTTGGCTTGTTGTCTTGAGACTCAGTCTCCTTCTTCTTCTTGGACCAGCAATCCTTCTTGACGTGGCCCTTCTTGCCGCAGCTCCAACATTCAAGAACAGATTTTGTGCGTGACTTGCTCCGCCTTGAGCGATCACGACCCTTTTGGTTTTTGAACCTCTTCTTAGACCTTCCTCTTGTTTCCACTGACAGTGCAGCACTTGATGATTCTCCTATGCTTCTCCTTCATATTTCCTCGCTTAGGAGAACACCCACAACATCATCAAACTTAAGAGTATTTGTGCCAAAGATAGAATTACTTACAGCCATCACAAGACTGTCCCAACTATCTGGTAGAGATGATAGTATAGGGAGAGCTCGCACTTCATCATCGAAATTGATTTTCACCGATCGAAGTTGACTTATGTTTGTGTTAAAGTCATTTAGGTGTTCTGCAACTGAACCATTTCCTGCCATCTTTAGATTGAACAAGCGCTTCATGAGAAATACCTTATTAGATGCCGATGGTTTCTCGTAGAAGTCATCAAGTCCTCCCTGGTCTTCATTTCTGAAACGTTGAAGGCCACCGTTGATGCCAAGCTTAACCGGATTGTTCCCAGTGCCTTTCGATCAAGGACAATCCATGCTTCATCTACCATCGTTGGGGGCTTCTTTGCAAGACCGTCTAGTGGCAAATAGAGGTCCTTCTGGTAGAGATAGTCTTCAATCTGCATCTTCCAATGTTGGTAGTTTTTTCCATTGAACTTCTCAATCTTGAGCTTCCCTTCCTCCACCATAACTCTCACTCAATTCAAGGAATCCTTTCTTGAGATAATTTAGCTACGAGCAAACCTTGCTCTGATACCAGTTGTTAGGAAATAAGACGTAGCTAAATAGATATTTGAGTAGATTACTTAATGGAGAGAGATAGATTTCACACACAAGAGATTATAGAGTAGAGAGAGAGAGAGAGAGAGTACATATGATATACGTGGTTCATCCAATGTGAGCTATGTCCATGGGAAAGCGGCCACTCAATGGCTTTAGTACTTCAAAATAAGAAGTAGTTTACAAAGGGATTATACCCTTAACAGAGCGCCCGCCTTGCTTCACTCTCACCACCTCACACCCACCTTGTTGCATCAACTTTACACTATAAAATGTGTGTAGAAATGGCCTCCTTTTATAGGCCATAAGGGCTACCCTCTCTCATGAGAGGCAGCCATGTGTAGCCACCCTTGTGTAGATAAGTCTAAATCGGACCCTCCAATCCACCCATGTGTGTCCGCCCTTGAGAAGACAAGTCCGATTTTCAATTCGGCCACCGGCCAAAGGCCACTGAGTTCCAACCACCGGCCACCAGCCAACCGTCCAACCGACCGGTCGTTTTCCGACCACTTTTCGGCCGTCGTCCAGCCATACTATTCCGGCAAAAGGGATATTCTGTGGGCGTGAAAATTTTGGTTTTCGACGAGTTATTTGTCTTCACGCACGATGACTTCTCCTCATAATGGGGGCCTTACAAATGTGAGTTTCTAACACAGAAAATTACAAGGGGTAAATCGGGCTCCATACTTAACAAAAAATGGATTCCAATGTGAGAAAGATGGCAGTATGGTCTTGCATGCATATAGTTGAGATGAAGTTTTTTTTTACCAGTGGATTGCAACCTATCTTTTGTATATGTTATGCACTTTGGTCAGACTTTGGTACAGCATGTATCAAGCTTGTCTTTGAGCTACAAGGTCGGTGGCTTATTACCAATGTTAGGAAACACAATGGACCTTTTTGATAGAACCCAAGAGGATACTAACTCTTTTGCTAGCTTCACCTATAGTGGTAAGGTAGGTTCTGAAGAAAATTGGGACTTGCCACATCAACAAGGAAGCCGTAGATGGAGGACTCTTGGTACAATTTAGGGATCATGATTCTAAGTATGTCTTGGAAGGAGCTAAAGTACTCAATTATACTTTCACTTATGGTGGTTATAAATCCTATCCTTTTTGGCACGAAGGAACACATCTTATTGTTAGGACATTGCAGGTGACTATCCTATTCTTTACATGGGATCCTAGAGGATATTGGCACAAAATTTTGGAAGTCATAGGCTTCCCATTTACTCAAAGGTAGTTTGAGTTGTTGATCATTGATGCTCTAGCTAGGGAACCTTGTCACGACGTATTTCTTTTCTTGAAAACAGGTGAATGTCACAGAGATCTCACTAATGGCCAAATGCAACGGCTAGAGGCATAAGTACCTCCAGTTTCAGGGGGAGGGCTAATGAGGGCTGCTTTTTAAATTTTTTGACCACCTTTCTCTTGGTATGTACTTAATGACAAGGCTTCAAGGCTTCGAGGAGGATGAGGGACTTGATGCATTAAAATCATTAAAAAAATCTATGTATTTATTTTGTACATAGCTATGGTTTTGACAAATTTGGATATTGGAAATAAGAAGAGGTAGGAGCAAACCTTATGAAAACTACAGGTAAAGAATAAGAGTCAATAGTGAAAGGGAGGAGAATCTTATACATTATAGAGTTGGAGTCAACAAAATATTATCAAATTCAAGCATAATTCACTTGTGAACACAAGGCTTGCACATGGAGTCAAGAGGGGACCACTTGGAAGACATTTGGAAGGGCAAATATGGACAAATATTTTTGTGGATTTTTCTCTATTTTTTTCATTTGGAATTGGTAATATGGTAGAAAATTAACACATAAGTAGAAATTAATGTGATTGATGCAGCCTGTACATGGAGACATACATAGATAGGCATGCAGATTGTGCTTCAGTGGAGCATAGTTTACCCTTGGCATAAGAGTAACTCGATTAAGCCACATGTCTTGGGTGCATGAAATATACTTGTGGTTTAGTTTTGAGATTGTGATTCCATATCTTTAAATTTGTAGTGAGGACCGCTTTAAAACATTTGACCCAACTCTCTCTTAGGACACTTGATGGCAAGTTTTTGAGTGTGCCTTTGGCAGACAAATGGTCGCTAAAAGGTTTAAAGTTGGTGGAAAAAAACCTCTCATAGAAACTAAAGTCTTACAATGGAACGGATGGTCAAGAGGGTGCATTATTAAATCAAGCACTGGCAGAGCCAAGAAGCATCTCCATTTTCCAAGTTTCTTTCCATGGGGATCCACCCTTAATTTATTAAGCATTATATAATATTTAAAATAACTGGGTGACCAATAATGATCCTCACCATTACAAAAGTCAACCAAGGAGGGAGGAGGGGTCTCCTCAACACCTGCTCTCTCACCCTCTCTCTCTCTCTCTCTCTCTCTCTCTCTCTCTCTCTCTCTCTCTCTCTCTCTCTCTTCGTGTTCTCATGGAGGAAAGTAGATTGAAAGGCAAGCGATTGTATTTTTCTTTTGTGGACTTTAAGAAAGCCTTTGATATGATTCCACATAACAATTTGTGGAGAAGGATGGAAGAACTCTAAGTGCCAAGTGATTTTATGCTTGCGGTTTCTCAAATCTATGAGAAGGTGATGTGTCAATTGTGCATGGAAAGAGGAATTTTGAAAAAAATTGTAATCACTATAGGGGTAAACAAGGATGTCCGTTGTCACCAACTCTCTTTGGTCTATCCATCGATCAATCGGAGCAAATGATACTTGACTTTATGCAAGATGGCATTGAAGAGGTCACTATTTGCAATGCGATAATTATACTTTTGTTGTATGCGAATAATGTAGTGCTTCCACCACACACTTTAGAAGATTCAAAAAACTTATGATTGTCCTTGAGAACTTTTGCTTGCATAGTGGGCTGATTGTGAATGAATCCAAAACAAAGGTTATGCTTGTGAAAACCAACCATAAGGAGAAGCCATGCATTGTGTACAACAATAAGACGCTTGAAGTTGTTGAGAGATTTAAGTACCTTGGTCTTGAGGTTCCGGCCAATCACAAGTGGCATGAATGTGCTATGCATCATTTGGAAGAGAGAAAGAGAGCATATTATGCATTTGAGAACATGTATAATTCGGGAAAGATCAAATGTTGGATTCTCAAGAAGTATATTTTTGACACATTGGTGACACCAGTTCTTCTTTATGGAGTCAAACTGTGGGGTGGAAGTATCTCAAAGTCTACATGGAAAGACTTTGAGAATGTCCAAAATCAATTTTCTTACAAATTTCTCCAAGTTAAGACACAAACACCACATATGATATATGCTCCTACTTCTTGAATTAGGATATCTTCCAATTGAGGTTATGGGCATGGAAAGGGTTGTGGAGTACATGATAAAGATGCGTCAAAATCCCTCACATCGACTTTCTACAATTGCATGGGAAGCAAGAAAAAAAATTCAAAAGATGCATAAAAGAAAGATTTTGACCATGGGATGGATGCAAAACATAAAGAAATGGTTTGGGAAATAGGATGCATTGCACTTGCTACATGATACCTGAATTGACTTGCAAGTGAATGAAGCTTTTCTACAACACCAATCTATTATGGCTTGGGAGGAATCCAATGGGTCACATGTTAACTGAGTCAACGTCAGTTAACAGAAGCTGCTAAAGACTGAAGACGTACGAATGAACATCAAAGATCAAAGTGAAGAAACAGTAAGATTGGAGTTACACATTTTTCTAAAATGGTCGCGTATTATAAATTCCCGATTTATTTCAAGCCATTGTAATATTTTAACGTGCTATGGGCTCAATGGGAGTTCCAAGTTGTAAAGAACAGGTCAATTACTGTGCCTACGTTGCAGATACAATAAGTGTGGAATCTCAAAGGTCTTGGGCGCCGGACATTACACATTTTAGACCTTGGCTAAGGTATAAAAGCCAGCTTTGTAAAGATTTTATTAAGTTTTTGGATAAGAAATACACAGCGTGAGCTAACAGGGATCACTCCTCTCCTTCTCGCGCTTCCTGCTCCCTCTCCGGTTGTCACATTGCAAATGCGTTTGTTGCATTGCAACCGCAGGTAAGAGCTCTACGCATTGACATAAGCCATTCACAGTATTTCGTAGCTTTTGACGTCGCCAACCCGCTGCCTAATTTCATCATAACTAGGAATTTACACTTTTAAAACGAAAACTAAGCATAGGCGGGGTATTGGGGCATCATTGCTAAGCATTTAGATGCATTCTGGGTCAAAAACGCCTAGGTCAAAAATCCACTACTGTTAATAATCGCGATTTTGGAACTTGACCCAAAGTGGGGTTTGAGGCTATAGGCATGTATGCTTAGGTCTTATAAACTTGTCCTAGAAGTTTCGTTACGTTTGGATGTCATTTGATGCTGTAATGGATGTGAATTGTTTGCCGATGAGCGATTGGCTTTTGGTGATTTCAGTCACTTGAGTAAAGCTTGAGTTAGATGCGAGTTGTTAGTTGTTTTCCAAGAGATTGACAACCTCTTGTAGCCTCTATGCTGCACTAGTCGAGTTAGCTTCGTCCCATGGTTTGACAAATTAATCGTGGTTCTCGCTAATACTGCAATAAGATAAGATGGTGAGGTTAGACATGCGTCCCACATTTGGCGCCGCTGTCGGGGACGAATAGACCTAAACTAGGGAAAACACGAGCGTCTTGTGTAATTGTCCATTAACTTCCTCTAGTTTCACCTAGAGTAAAACTTTCTTTTTAGAAATCGCATAGCTTAAGATTGTCGTCTTTTGCTGTGTAGAGGTAGCTTGGAGGTAAGTTGTACTTGCCGAGTGCCTTTAGGATTGTAGGATTGTGAATTTAGTTTAGGATTTGGAGAATGATTGGTAAACGAGACAAGTCTTAAGATCAAGGCTCTGAAAAACATAAAAAACACAAGAAAACGAGTGTTTGTGGGCACTTTCCACAACCCCATTGCATGAGAACCTAGAAGTAGGGTAAGTAGGATCCGAGGTGGATTTCAGAACATTGCTCACTCCAAACGAATCATATGTGAGTTATTTATGTGAAGTTGCAGAGTTTCAGATCTACGGCTAGAAATAGCACGAAAAGACTCCAAACCACTCAATCCAACTGGAGAGTAAGCCTAAAAGTTGTATGAGCGAGTGGGTAAGCTCAAGGACACTTTGAGGTAAAATTTTCAAAAGTTTGCCAAAACTCAGATTATTTACTTTTTCTTAACATTTTAGGTCAAATTAAGTTTTGACTTGATTTATAGGCTCAAAATAGATCATGAAAAGACTGTCCAGTAAAAAAGTTCAAAAAAGTGTTCATTTTGGGCCAAAAGTTAATAATCGTGATTATTAACTTTCAGGTCAGATTTGACCAAGGTTCATATCATTGACTCCTTGCATGTATACAAACAACTTTTGTAAAGGCCCAAAAGATTTGGATCACCAAACTGGGTAAAAACTAAAGTTTGTACTGGCTTTTTGAGTCTTGAGTGTAAATTGGAGAAAAATTTGTCCAAACTTAATGAAACTTGATTCATAGGCTTATATTGATGTGATAGACATGTGTATATGCTCAGTTGATCAAAAAGATGAAAAAAGTTGCTAGTTGTAAATAATCACGATTATTTACATCTGTCCCATTTTTCAACTTTTTTGACCAAGTCAGCATACCACTAGTTTTACCATGTTGTAATAAGCCCACAAACCAAATTTGGTAAGATTTGGATCATTGGATTGAAAATTGTGACCAAATTTGCAAAGTCAGTCTGCGGACAGAAAACTGATGACCATTTGACCAAAAATAGTCCAAACTTGATGAAACTTGGCTAGAGACCTTAACTTGAGGTGCTTAACAGATCTGTGTCAAGATTGGAACAAAAACATGCAAAAATTTAGTAGAAGTAAATAGTCGCGATTATTTACATCTGCTCCAAAAATTGACAATCTTGCATATTTGGGTATACCACAAGGTCAAGCATAGCAAGTAGACCCCACAAATCAATTTTGGTGAAATTTGGATCACAAAAGTGAGACTTAAGCCAGATTCTTAAAATCAGAGTCTGCGAACACGAAACAGTTGACAAGCTTGGTGAATCTTGTCCAAATTAAG